>NC_056734.1:649314531-649394531 GCF_019279795.1 Protopterus annectens | reverse complement strand
GGGCCTCTGCTGAAAATTGTTTTTGTTCCGTCAGAAGTAAAATTGACAGGCATTTGAATATCAGACTTCATATTCTTCAGAAAATACATAGTAACACAACCTTTTATTCTAACACAACCTTTTATTCTAGCAATTTTCTAAGTTTATAAGATGAATATTTGAAATTTGTCCTTATTTTTGGGACTGTATTACCCCATTATTGGCTTTGTCCAGGTTTTTTGTGCTAAGGTTGACAGCTATGGCAAGAACTGAATTCACTGAATATGTTTGAGGACTGTATTCCCTCATTACTGGGTTTGTCCAGGTGTTTTGTGCTAAGAGGTTGACAGCTATGGTGAGAACTGAATTCATTAAATGATAGCCATTTAAGTTTCAGTCTTCCGCTCTTTCACAAAGCAGCTGATTTGGTGTAGTGGTATGTTGCTTTGACTGTTTTGCACAGGGACCTTGGCAGTAAAACGTATGGTGGTAACACAGCATTTTTCTTTCACAAAGCAGGTGATTTAGCATAGTGGTATGTTGCTCTGACTGTTTTGCACAGGGACATTGGTAGTAAAATGTATGGTAGTATCAGCATTTTTCTTTCACAAAGCAGCTAATTTGGCATAGTGGTATGTTGATCTGACTCTTTTGCACAGGGACCTTGGCAGTAAAATGTATGGTGGTAACATAGCATTTTATTCTAGCAACTTTCCAAGATTATACAAGCAATGTTTAATGTGTCCCTGGTTTTGGGGCTTTTTCCAGATTTCTTGTGCTGCGAAGTTGAGATGCAGTTGAGTATTGAATAGATTTTACAAGGAGCTGAGAGCTGCAGGGAAGAAGTTTAGTGCTGCTTATGCTAAGTCAGCTTGCATTGTTAATAGCACAACAGGTTGTGTACTTGCTTTTGATGCAGAAGGTTGTTGGTTCTACTCCCACAAGGGGTGAATGCTACCGTACTGAAAAAGTTAAGATACTAACTATGAGCCTGTTATCAGATTGCCATCCATTTCCTATTGCAATATTATTAGCTTATCATTTTTAATGTAATATCAGGGGCGGCCCGTGCTATCGGACTGCCGGTCTGCAGCCCCCTCAACTTGATAGTGCACATAAAATAAAAAATAAACCAAAAATAAAATTCGCGGACTTCGCGCATGCGCACTGCTGCCGAGACAGTCTAGGGTATGGAGCATGCGCACGGCAGTCCTGATTGAGAATCATGGACAGGAGCGCTCCCACAAGTCTATGCAGTTTTAAACTGCATAGACTGCCTGGGAACTCGCTGGGGAAACGCGTCGGGGTCGGACTGCCATGTCGGCAGTCAGGGGATCGGATTGGAGTTTGCTGCAAGGAAAGATCTCGTGACGGGCAAGGTAAGGGATCTGGATTGGAGTAGAGTTTGCGACGGGGCAGGGTCGGATTTGCGCGGGATTTCCTTACTGGATGTATGGTGGCTGCAGTCTCGTCGGGATGTACATACTGCTTACTGGATGGTTTTATGGACAGGGATTTACTACAGGACCAGGTAAGTGTGTGGCTTTTAACATTTACTACAGGGATTTACTACAGGGGAGAGAGAGTGTGGAGTTTAACATTTACTACAGGGGAGAGAGAGTGTGGAGTTTAACATTTACTACAGGGGAGAGAGAGTGTGGAGTTTAACATTTACTACAGGGGAGAGAGAGTGTGGAGTTTAACATTTACTACAGGGGAGAGTGTGTGTGTGTGTGTGTGAAAATGCCTCAGGTTGGACGTACTGGTGATTAGACTCATGGTGGTGTGGTAGGGAATACCTCAGGCTTGAACCCTGTACCTTGTATACAGGTGTTATACAACCTGAATTCCCTACCCACCACCATTTGTAAAAAAAATTGCAGATTTTTGACTCATATTTGATCTGATATATTCCACATAATATCTGTGTTTTTAAGTATTGAAATGCTTGAAATTTGATGGTGCAGTGGTAGCATTGATGCCTCATAGCTATAGGTTCTTGGGTTTGGTTCTTGGCTGGGGTGCCTTCTTTGTGGGGGGGGGGTCTGTATCTTCTCCCTGTGTTTGTGTGGGTTTGCTTTTGTGTCCTCCCATGTTACAAAGACATGTCTGCATTATTTCTTCCTGGGCCTCTGCTGAGAATTGTTTGTTTTTTGTTCCAAGCCAAACTGTCCTGATTAAGAAATGTTACATAAAATTGACAGGCATTTGAATTTTAGACTTCAGGTTTCTGAATGTTTAATTCCTTGCATATTTGATGGTGCAGTGGTAGTATTGTTGCCTCACAGCTATAGGTTTTCTGGTTTGATTTTTGGCTGGGGTGCCTTCTGTGTGGAATCTGCATCTCCTCCCTGTGTTTGTGTGGATTTGCTCTGGTGCCCTGTCATTTTACAAACACGTGTCTGCAGTATTAATCCCTGGGTCTCCGCTGAAAATTGTTTTTGTTCTGTCAGCAGTAAAATTGACAGACATTTGAATTTCAGACTTCATGTTCTTCAGAATACATAGTAACACAACCTTTTTTTTCTAGCAATTTTTTATTGTTTATAAGATGAATATTTTAAATTTGTCCCTGTTTTTGGGACTGTATTCCCCCATTATTGGCTTCGTCCAGATTTTTGTGCTAAGGGTGACCGCTATGGCAAGAACTGAATTCACTGAATATGTTTGAGGGCTGTATTCCCTCATTACTGGGTTTGTCCAGGTGTTTTGTACTAAGAGGTTGACAGCTATGGTGAGAACTGAATTCATTAAATGATAGCCATTTAAGTTTCAGTCTTCCTCTCTTTTACAAAGCAGCTGATGTGGCGTAGTGGTATGTTACTCTGACTGTTTTGCTCAGGGACTTTGGCAGTAAAATGTATGGTGGTAACACAACATTTTATTCTAGCAACTTTCCAAGATTATGTAAGCAATGTTTAATGTGTCCCTGGTTTTTGGGCTTTTGACCCCACCCCAAATACATTTTGGCTTTTTCCAGTTTTCTTGTGCTGTGAAGTTGAGATGCAGTTGAGTATTGAGTAGATTTTACAAGGAGCTGAGAGCTGCAGGGGAACAGAAGTTTAGTGCTTTGCCTTGTTAATACTATAGCACAACAGGTTGTGTACTTGCTTTTGATGCAGAAGGCTGTGGGTTCTACTCCCACAAGGGGTGGATGCTGCCGTACTGAGAATGTTCTCCTTGGTGAAGATACTAACTATGAGTCTGTTATCAGTTTGCCATCCATTTCCTCTTGCAATATTGTTACTAGCTTATCATATTTTAATGTAATATAGGCAATTTATTCCTGAGGGCAACAGACACTTTATTTTTCGATGAAACCATGAAATATAAAGGTGATTGCTAGCAGCAACCTCTTCATTAGTTACAGATTTCTTTAATGTGGAATTATTTAGATGACTTTTACTTCAGAGATTGTGCATATTTACTGATAATGGACTGTAGAATTGTGCATATTTACTGATAAAGGTGGACTGTAGAATTGTGCATATTTACTGATAATGGTGGACTGTAGAATTGTGCATATTTACTAATAATGGTGGACTGTAAAATTGTGTATATTTACTAATGGTGGACTGTGGAAGTCTGAGTAGACTTTTTTATGATAAATGTTCTCAACTGGGCAGTTTTGCCATTATGGGTGCATACGTTTTGATTCATTGCTTACTGGAAAATGTTCAAAACAAATTTAAAACACCCTCTAACAACTGTACTGTATTGTACAAGGAATATAATTTTAGTACAATGAGGAAGGTGTATCAAAGAGCACATGTATGTTTCATATGCTGGGGCCTATGATTTGAAACAGCCCAAAATTAATCTTTGTCTGCCACTGGCAAAATGTATTTTCTTTGAATGTGGGTTTCAATGCTGTTTCAATGAATGTGAGTTTCAAGGGCAGAGAAGTTTTAATGCTAAGTTTTCATTGTGAGACTGCATTGCTTTGTTTAGCAGATGACTTAGTGTTTGTGCTGTAAAATACAAAATAAAACTTTCAAATGAAGTCCAACTCATCATAGAAGTAAAGCAGTATGCACATTAGTGTTTATGGTAAATGGAGTGAAATAGCCAAGTAATGGTTCATTGGAAAGGCTGCAGAGGCTCCATTCAACTATGATTTTGTCAGGGCCAGGGGGGAAGGGCAGCAAACTCAGACAGGCCCAGCTGAACTATACCTCCCAACTGTCCAGATTTTCAAAGAATGAATAGATTTTTGCTTCTTATTTTTGGTTTGTTCTTCATAAAACTACTAGTTTTCTGGCAAATCATTTAGGAATTACGTCACTAAATAATGATACACTGAGTTTCAGACTTCATAACCTTCAGAAAAACGTATGTTAAAGTAAGAGCTGTTCTATCAACTGTCTCAATTTATACAAGAGCAATTTTTAGTACTGTTTATATGTGCCCCCAATATATTTGGCCTTGTTCAGATTTACTGCATTAACAGGTTGAGAGGTACATGCAAATAAATTGCTTTATAGAATTAGGCATAGCCAACCTCTCAACTGTCCCCGATTTTGGCTCAAAATGTTGTTCTTCCCCCTAATAATCCCTCCAAAACAGCAATTTTGGAAGAAAACATGGAGGGTTTACAATTAAGAAATAACTGTGTAATAATCAAAGTTATAGATTACTTAGTTGAAATGCATGTAGATTCTTTTATTTTGTCAGCTGCTCAAGGTAGCAGTACTAATATTAAAGTGTCCTTCCTTGGCAGGTTCCCAGCTGTATTGTCTATTTTATATTTTGCATCACATTTTTGGTCCATTTTTCATAAAATTGTGTGTTTTGGCAAATTAGTGACAAATCACTAAAGATTGAAGTTAGAAAATGACAGACATTTGAGTTTCAGATTTTATACCCTTCAGAAAATTCATACTAATGCAAGACCTGTTCTATTATCTTTCTAAGTTTATTAGAGCAGTATTTAAAATTGGCCTTATTTTTGGGCCTTTGTCCCACTTCTGTGTATGGCTTTGTCCAGATTTCTTGCTCTTGAGGTTGAGAGGTATGACAAATGTGTCAGGGCCATCACAGTCAGCCAGAGACATTTCAAATTGTGACGTACTTGTTGCACCCCACTCCCCCATGTAGTAACTCTGGATGTGTCCAAGCAAGGCAAGGAGTAGTTGTGTCTACCTTGGATGGGGAGGACACACTGCATAAGTACTACAGTGGCTTTTCATCTGTCCTTGATTTTGCAGAATGGTCTGGTTTCGGTCATATTTTTGTACTGTTGATTTATGCTTATTACTCAGATTTATGCTTATTACTCAAAGTGCCTGTTGCTCTGTGTTTAAGTAGCAATGCTTTAATGACCATAAGGTAAGCTTGTCTGAGATTGTAAGATGCAAGTAAGCTTTAATAAGCATACTGTTAAAGAATTGCCAACATTGAAAGCCTTTCTGTTGTTGCCATGCAGAGAATACTTGACTAGATAATGTATAAGCCTTGGGTATTAAAGGACAGGATTCCATTATTTTAAAAAGCTCATTACACTTGTTGGAGACTTCCAGTCATCTCTACAGACTTTACCCGTAAACTAAACAGAATGCCAATCATGTGTGGTCCATAACCTGTACAGTAATCCTTTAAGCAATGTATCTTGAGCTTGTTTCTTGTTTGCTTTTCATTTTTTACTTTGATCATGTTTTCCCCATAGTTGTCAGGCAGCAGGTCTTTTTTGGATAAGAAACATTTTTACAAGTGGGGGCATCACAGAGATTTCTACTTTCAGCATGTTACTTGGTACTTTAATAAAGCTGAATATATTATAATTAGAACTACAGTGCAAGGAGAAGTGGTTTGAGTTGAGTGCTTCTGGTTTTTCTTATACTTGATTTTGACTGGCATTCCAGTAATGTATTTAAAAGTAATTTATTTTTCATGCCTCACAACCTTTTGTTTCCATCTAGATATTAAGTAAGCTGTCATGCAGCCAATGCATTGAAATATTTTTATTCTTCTACACTTATTTTTGTCTTGATTGGACTTTCATAATGATGGTTTGCCACCCAGGGCAGCGTATTTAATTAAAGTTAGTTTTTGTGGTTTTGTGCATAGCTCCTCCCTTTCTAGTTGACCACACCTTCCCCTTGACCCCACCCATTCAGCTGTCTCCTGCAGCCCCCCTGTGATTTGAAGTCACCAGCCGCCACTGTGTAATATAGGCAATTTATTCCTCAGGGGCATCAGACACTTTATTTTTCGATGAAACCATGAAATATAAAGGTGTTTGCTAGCAGCAACCTCTTCATTAGCTACAGATTTATTTAATGTGGAATTATTTAGATTACTTTTTTACTTCAGAGATTGTGCATATTTACTGATAATAGTGGACTGTAGAATTGTGCATATTTACTGATAATGGTGGACTGTAGAAGTTTGAGTAGACTTTTATGATGGAAATGTTCTGAACAGGGCAGTTTTGTCATTATGGGTGCATGCATTTTGTTTCATTGTTTACTGGAAAGATGTTCTGAATTGGGCAGTTCTGTCATTATTGGTGCATGCGTTTTGTTTCATACTTTACTGGAAAAATGTTCAAAACAATAGGAAGGTGTATCAAAGAGCACATGTATGTTTCATATGCAAGGGGCCTATGATTTGAAAACAGCCCAGAATTAATCTTTATCTGCCACTGGTAAAATGTATTTTCTTTGAATGTGGGTTTCAATGCTGTTTCAATGAATGTGAGTTTCAAGGGCAGAGAAGTTTTAATGCTAAGTTTGTTTAGCAGATGTCTTAGTGTTTGTGCTGTAAAATGCAAAATAAAAAATTCAAATGAAGTCCAAATCATCATAGAAGTAAATCAGTATGCACATTAGTGTTTATGGTAAATGGAGTGAAATAGCCAAGTAATGGATCATTGGAATGGCTGCAGGGGGAGGCTCCATTCGACCATGATTTTGTGAGGGGAAGGGCAAACGTAAAGACAGCCCCAGCTGAACTATACTTCCCAACTGTCCAGATTTTCAAAGAATGAATAGATTTTTGCTTCTTATTTTTGGTTAGTTCCTCATAAAATTTGTGGTTTTCTGGCAAATCATTTAGGAATTAAGTCACTAAATAATGACACACTGAGTTTCAGACTTCATAACCTTCAGAAAAATGCATGCTAAAGTAAGACCTGTTGTTCTATCAACTGTCTCAGTTTATACAAGAGCAATTTTTAGTACTGTTTATATGTTCCCCCAATATATTTGGCCTTGTCTAGATTTATTGCATTAACAGGTTCAGAGGTACATGCAAATAAATTGCTTTACAGAATTAGGCATAGCCAAACTTCTCAACTGTCCCTGATTTTGGCTCAAAATGTTACTCTTCCCCCTAATAATCCCTCCGCAAAATAGCAATTTTGGAAGAAAACATGGAGGGTTTACAATTAAGAAATAACTGTAATAATCAGAGTTATAGATTACTTTTATTTCAGAAATGCATGTAGATTCTTTTATTTTGTCAGCTGCTCAAGTTAGCAGTACTAATATTAAAGTGTCCTTTCTTAGACAGGTTCCCAGATGTATTGTGTGGCTATTTTATATTTTTACATCACATTTTTGGTCCATTTTTCATAAAATTGTTTTTTTTTTGGCAAATTAGTGACAAATCATTAAAGACTGAAGTCAGACAATAATGACAGACATTTGAGTTTCAGATTTCATACCATTCAGAAAATTCATACTAATGCAAGACCTATTCTATTATCTTTCTAAGTTTATAAGAGCAATATTTAAAAATTGTCCTTATTTTTGGGCCTTTGTCCCACTTCTTTGTATGGCTTTGTCCAGATTTCTTGCTCTGTGGTTGAGAGGTATGACAAATGTGTCAGGGCCATCACAGTCAGCCAGAGACATTTCAAATTGTGACATAGTTGTTGCACCCACTCCCCATGTAGTGACTCTGGATGTGTCAAGCAAGGCAAGGAGTAGTTATGCAGTGTAAATGTGCAGAGTATCCCCCATCCAAGGTAGACACAAGTACTAGAGTGGCTTTTCATCTGTCCTTGATTTTTGCAGAATGGTCTGGTTTCTGTCATATTTTTTTGTACTGTTGATTTATGCTTATTACTCAAAGTGCCTGTTGCTCTGTGTTTAAGTAGCAATACTTTAATGACCATCAGGTAAGCTTGGCTGAGATCGTAAGATGTGAGTAAGCTTTAATAAGCATACTGTTAAAGAATTGCCAACATTGAAAGCCTTTCTGTTGTTGCCATGTAGAGAATACTTAACTAGATAATGTATACGCCTTGGGTATTGAAATGCATATGACAGTATTTGTAATAAAGGACAGGATTACATTATTTTAAGAAGCTCATTACACTTGGAAACTTCCAGTCATCTCTGCAGGCTTTACCCGTAAACTAAACAGAATGCCAATCGTATGGTCCATAACCTGTACAGTAATCCTTTTAAGCAATGCATCTTGAGCTTATTTCTTGTTTGCTTTTCATTTTTTTACTTTGATCTTGTTTTCCCCATGAAACAAGTAGATAGTTGTCAGGCAGCAGGTCTTTTTTTTTGGATAAGAAACATTTTTACAAGTGGGGGTATCAGAGATTTCTACTTTCAGCATGTTACTTGGTACTTTAATAAAGCTGAATATAAATTATAATTAGAACTGCAGTGCAAGAAGTGGTTTGAGTTGAGTGCTGCTTATTTTTCTTATACTTGATTTTGACTGGCATTCCATTAATGTATTTAAAAACTAATTTATTTTTTCATGCCTCACAACCTTTTTGTTTCCATCTAGATATTAAGTAAGCTGTCATGCAGCCAATGCATTGAAATATTTTTATTCTTCTACACTTCATTTTGTCTTGATTGGACTCTCATAATGACGGTTTGGCACCCAGGGCAGTGTATTTAGTTAGTTTTTTGTGGTTTTGAGCATAGCTCCTCCCCTTTCTAGTTGGCCACACCCCTTCCATTGACCCCACCCATTCAGCTGTCTCCTGCAGCCCCCCTTTGATTTGAAGTCACCAGCCGCCACTGATACATAGCCAGGACATTACTTGATGTCTAATTAATATGTCTGTAATATGATAAGTTTTTTGTCTTCTGAACCTGCATGTACTTATTCCAGCATAAAATAGTTGTATTTGAACACAGCTATATGAACAATAAAGACTGTGGAGCAATATTCTCTGAAACTAGAGGAATAACTCTGTTTTACGAATATATTACATTCCAGAAGATCCCCACAAATAAAGATGCCACAGCTGCGAACTGTACATTTTGTTACCCAAAGTCATTGCTGTTACACTATCTACCAAATGTTATACACACTTATAGGTAATCCTTGGCATTGACAAATAAGGATCCCACATTCCAGTCATATGTGATATTTATTAATAATCTTCGTGGGCCTTGCTGATTACCCATGCATTAGAGCTTTACCAGATAAGTTCTGGTTCCCCTAATACATTTTCTTATTCAGTTTGCTTACAATATCAGATTGTTGGTCCTGCCTCAGTTCAGTCAGAGCAAGCTTAATCGGAGAAGTGTTAAGCCCTTATATAAATCGGCCTGAGTTCTGAGCTAATTAATTGTTTCAAGAGCTCATCTTTGGAAAAAAAAAAAAGAAAAGAAACATATTTTGCAGTTATAGCTCACACTTCGTTATGTATATATTTGTATTAAAATATAGCTATCTTTACATTGGAATGACCACACATACATATATTCAGAACATGACTATCTGAAAGGAATAATGACATTATTAATTATGCAACTAATAATGTCCTGAGTATGCATGTTGACACATTTAGACCTGACCACATGTTTAGTTTTCAGGTCACTAAATGCACCAAGAACATCTCATACGAAAGGCTCTGAACATTAATTATTAAAGTGGTAAGCTAGTGTACAGTGCAAATTATCTGTTCATGGGCATATGTGAATGAATTTCAAGTTCAGTATATTTCCTTTCTTAAAACACAAAAAATGAACGGTAAATTTTATCATTTATTTCATTTTTAAAATATAGTCATGTTAAAGTTTTAGCTTCATTTGTAAAGTGTTCCTAGGTATTAGCAGATGAAGAATATAACATACAGAATTTGATGTTGTTTTAGTACATTACATATTTGTTGAAATGGAGTGGGTGAACTTTTTGTTATTGTATAGTTTGTTTTATAATGTGTCACTATTACTTTTTCCATATATTTGCAGCATTTTTATTTAATAAAATATAATCAGGAATAACATCTGATTACCCAGTAATATCAAAGGAAATATATTTAGTCTATCTTGCTTAAAAGAAGCCAGAATCTCTCTTTAATGTGTTACAGGCAAGACCTGGAGAGCAGGATGAATAATACATTAATTATTCTTACACCTATCACACTACCACTTAAAAGTGAAACTTTTCAACCACCCAAGAATTCAGAATAGGACTTGTAGATCACTTGACTGATAGGGCAAACCTTTAGATGCTCATCCGGAGCCATAGTTTAATATCCAAGCTAACCTTAGTCTCTGGGTCAAGGTCAATTCAACACCTATCAGTACTCATTCAAAACACACATTTTACATTGTAAATACTGTATAGAATTTTATTGTAGGAAACTGTTTCAGATTTCTTAGCATTATATATATATATATATATATATATATATATATATATATATATATATATATATATATACATATAGCTTACTGACTCTATCACAATGTATCAGCTCTTCATAGAGCTACTGCTTGTCATTTGCTGTGTATCAATCACATATAGCTATAATGTATTATAAGGTGTTACTGTAATCTTCACAGCTTACTTTCCTGATCCTAAAGACACACACATTCCATTTTATATAACAGAATCTTTCATTAAGGTTATACATACCATTGCATAATATCAGACATCATTGTAAGATAATCTGCAATCAAATATTTTAACACAGTTCTTCTGTCTTGTAGTATAACTGTGTTTTATATAGATATTAAATGTATTTGAATGTATTATATTATTTTGCTGAATCATTTGTCTACTTCTTTGTATCTTCTGTGCTTACCAGGCTGTGGTTCATATGGGTACTCCGAGATCATATCACTGTCATAGCAAGCAGACTTGAAACAAATAAATATCTTTTCACCATGATGTGACTTTTTTCTGATAATACCAAGCAACTACTGTTTTGCTGACTTATTGTTTTTCCTGATTTGCATGTGCTTCAAAAAGCTAAATATAACAGAATATGAGTTTTAGTATGGCTTAAGCAAAATTACAAATAGGGATTTAAACCTGTTGAAAGAAAGGTAAACTCTAGAGGTGTACTTTGGAGGTAATGTGACTACATTCCCCATTCAGGTATTATAGACAAGCTCACCAGCCTGAACATAAACCCCTACGTCATGAGATGGGTTGCCAACTGGCTCTCCGACAGAACCCACATGGTAAGAGTTGCGGGAGATAGGACTGACTCTAAACCGGTTACAATCGACATTCCCCAGGGCTCAGTCCTAGGGCCCCTCCTGTTTGGCATATACTTCTTAGAGGCAAGCACAGAAGGACTATGGCTGACCAAGTTCGCAGATGACTGCAAACTAGAGGCCATAATTGACTCTCTGATGGACACAGACATCCTCCAAAAGGGTCTCACTGAGACAGATACCCGGTATCAAAACCATGGCCTCAAGCTAAATGCCAAAAAGTGCATAGTGATCCCCTTTGGAAAAAAACAAAGTACCCAGAAAGTACCACATAGGTGATAGCCCCCTAAATACGGAAGACTAATAAGGGATTTGGGGACCCAAGTAGATAGTAACCTCTCCTTTGATAATCACATTGCCAAAGTAGTTGGAAAATCCTTCTCTGTGGCCCACCTTATCACAAAAGGGTTTGCATACAGATCAAAAGAGGTCATCATGCCCATCTACGTATCACTCATCAGACCCATCATAAAGTACAATGCCCCATTTGGGATGTACCTTACAAGACACCTGCAACAGCTGGAAAGACCACAGAAGTACCTCATCAAGAGGATCACTGGCCTCAAACAGATGCCCTATACAGCTTGACGGAAAAAACTCCAGCTGTACTCGGTTGCATACTGCCTACTCAGAGGTGATCTCTGCTGACATACAAGGCCATGTCCAACCCAAAATGGATGGACATGCTCCACCTAAAGAAAACCATATCCCCTCGAGCCACATGCTCTAGGTTTCTAAACCTTACCACAACAATAAATAGGATGTGCTGGAGGGCTAGATTCCTGTCCCAGAGACTTCCCATGCTTTGGAACAAGATTCCAATCTACATTAGACAGAGCTCCTCACTAACACTCTTCAAGAGAAACCTTGATAAGTGGATGGGAAACAGAAAGTTTATCCCGGGGATCACTTCAATGGCTCTGCTGCACAGAGGCACAGGGAACTAATCTAAGGTGGCAGCAAAAGCCAACACATTCCGGCTAGGCTTATAAATGCCTTTGGGCAGATAGCCTAGTACCTACCTATGAACCTATGAAAATTGCAGATGGAATATGTATTACTTACTTCCATGAAATCTGTATTCTGTATGTGGAACAAAATGCATCTCAGCTGTGTTGCTGTCTGCCTTCTATTTCAGGAAGCCTGAAGTTTTGTTTTACATGTTGTTTGTCCTTTCTCCCCACAAGCAGCTGGATTCTTTTTTGTTCCTCTGACATCATTTGGCACATAGTCCAAGGCATAAAACACAAACTACTTGTATTGCAGGTTCTTTCTAAGCATGCAGTCCAGGTGACCATTAAGGAGCCTAGCCCAGATTCTACAAAGTGTTGCCTGATTAAGGGACTTGCCCAAGATCACATAAAAAGCTGAAGGAATCAAACCCTGTATCACAGGCAATAATCAATTAACAGCTCATAGTTTTAATTCTCTATACTAATTACCAGACCACATTGTGTAGGGTGATTATGAAGTACATTAGTCATATTCTTGATTTTAAATGCTTAATTATTTATTTGTATTTTGTCAATTTTTAGCATGTGTTGTTAACTTCGAAGATTTTAAAGCATATAGTTTCTATGATCATGTGACTATACTTTTCATTATATAACACTGCTAAAAATTTGGTTTTCATTCTGAAGCAGTCTTTGTGATGAGACATACTGCTGATTAGACAATGGACAGACTGTA
Organism: Protopterus annectens; assembly: GCF_019279795.1. NCBI lineage: Eukaryota > Metazoa > Chordata > Ceratodontiformes > Protopteridae > Protopterus > Protopterus annectens. Next base: position 649,381,434 of record NC_056734.1, on the reverse strand, counting down.
CATCAGTACCCTGACTGGGGAACAAGTGTTCTCCAGCAGGTTATTAATGTACAAATAATGCCCGCTGAAAATAAGAGCCCGCCGCTTCACAGCAGCATAGCAAGCTACCATGAAGCTTGGACTGAAAAAATAAAAATAACATCCACCGTTATTTATGCTCACTAAGCAGTGCTTGTGGTGTTTATCAAGTGTAAAATGTAAAACAAGTAAAATAAAATAAAAACAAAAAAGTATGTGTATGTGTTTATGTCTGTGTGTGAGAGTGTATGCATGTATGAGTGTGAGAGAGAGATTGGTTGAATTACTATTTTATACTCGCTAAGCAGTGCTTCTGCTGTTTAGCAAGTGTAAAATAAAAAACATGTATGTCTGTGATAATGTATGTGTGTATGAAAGTAACAGAGAGAGATGATCAAAAATAAATGAATCAGAAAAAAAGTGTGTGCGCGTGTGCATGTGTTTTTATGTTGCTGTCTGCTTGTATGAGGGAATGCGTGCATGAAAGCAGAAGAGAGAGAGAGAGAGAGAGAAAGTGAAGAATGAGAGCAATTGAGCGATCCCTGGCAGCATCATATAAGAGCTTTGCATACCTCTGAACCATACCTCTCGGCACAAGAAATTTAGACAGAACCGCAATTAATGAGGAAACAAAGGGTTAAAATAGGGACAGATTTTAAATATTGCAATTATAAAGTTAGAAAGTTGCTAAAATAACAGGGTTTTCATTATTTCTGAAGCAGAGATATGTGTGTGTGTGTGTGTGTGTGTGTGTGTGTGTGTGTGTGTGTGTGTGTGTGTGTGTGTGTGTGTGTGTGAGAGAGAGTGAGGTAGTGAGATGATTACTGGCAGCTGCAGCAGTAAAGAGATTTGCATACCTTTGCACCTTCTGCTGAAGAAATCTAGATAAAGCCTGAAATAAAGGTGGAACAAAGGCTCTAAAATAGAAACAGATTTTAATTATTGCTCTTATAAAATTACAAAGGTGCTTAAGTAAAGGATTTATGCTAGTATGAAATTTCTGAAGGAAATAAAAGTTTGTAGCTAAAATGCTTGTCATTATTTATTCATTTCACCTGGAATGACTGCCAACCAAATGATTTAGGAGTAAAGACCAAAAAATAGTAAATACCTGATTATTTTTTTAAATGTTATATTTTGGATGTAAAATGCTTCCTCCAACACCATTAACATACTCTACAGCAAGTTTGAAACATTAGGCAAAAGCCTGAGGAACGATTTTACATCAAAAATATACTAAAGAAATAGTAATAAAAAATATATATATAAGTAAGTAAAACACAACAATTTTGCAGAGATCCCATTCTTTAAGTGCAATAATGCCCTGCAAGGTGTGTGTTAATTTATAATTAGCACCCTTCCAGGGGTGTAGAGGCCCTCTGCCTGTGTCGCCAGGCCTCAAAACAACCCTGGGCAGGCATTAATTACACATTAACACATACCATGTTGGGCATTATTGCCTGCTTAAAGAAGTGTTGTGCTTTTCTACCTGAGTATGCATTTTTCCTGCATTGTACAGCCTGCATTGATAACAATTATTATTAGAATTCTGATCTTTATAATTTCTAATACTTGTTAGGAACTATCTTTTAAGAAGTGAATTCAGCCAAAGGACAGTTTACAGGCTCATTCTGTAGGGCTATTTGCCCTCATGGGTTCTATGATCATCATTCCTTTTGCTAATGAAGGAATGTGTTTGAATGTTTCCATACAAACTAAGTGTCACATGGTGTGAGTTCATGTGACTATGAAATAAGTAAATAAATGATCTGTAACTATTTCAGTAACCAACCCATATGCTTCTTTAGTCATTTCTGATGTTTTGTTTTCCTCAAAGAACAGAGCAAACTAACTACATGTTATATGGCATTTTACCATTAGATAGGTTATCTGCATTTATTTATTTATTGCATTTGTTTACCGGGAAGTTCCACTGGGACTAGTGAGCTCATTTTCAGTGGAGGCTCGGGGAGAAAAGCTCCATATACAATTAAAATATACAGATACAAATACATACAAGTAATAACAGGTATTACGGAGTATATACAGTTACAAGCATGGACACAGTATGAGCACGATGGTACAAATTATTTACATACATAATACTCATTTACATTATGTAAAAGTAATTAGCAATGATGGTGGACTTTAGACAAAAAATCAGTTTAGAGATTCTAAACTGATAAAGATTTGTACAAATGGGGTGACAGTTTTGTGATATTAACTGTTGGAGATTCGTAAGTGTGAGCAAAAGACATTATCAAGGCAGAGTAATAGCTCACATGGTTAGTTATGGAAGTGAGAAAAAGGAGGATGAACAAATGTAAAGATGGAGTAAAGTACAGGTATAGCAAAAAGGTGTTAGGTTGTAGAGGGAGTTGTTTGGCACATGTGCAAGCCAGAGAGCAGTATGGCTTAAAGTAGAAGGAGTTAGACTTCGAGAGAGTTATTCTGGCATGTGCATAGCCAGAGAGAGGAGAGATGTCTAAGGGATTTCTTAAAGAGAACAGGATTGCAGATAGAAGTGATTGAAGATGGAAGGTTGTTCCTTAGTTTAGAGACAGTAAAAAAACAGAGCATTTGACCAGCTGAGAGGTTAGGATTTTCTACTTTGAGCAGTATTTTGTTTTCAGATCTGAAAGGTCTGTTTGGTTGATATAAAGACAATAAGGAGGAAAAAGAAGAAAATTTAACACTTTTGGAAAATGAATGCCATTTATTTTCAGAATTATGTATTGAACTGGCAAGCATCCAGTCAGGGAGGAAAAAGCATTGACAATTATGGAAAAAAGACTAGAAGAAGAAGCAGCGGAAGGAAATAAAATGCATGAAAAATATTTAGAGTGAACACTTTATGTAACAGGCCCCAGCAAACAATGGAGGAATAGAAATGTGGATCTTGTTTAGAGGGTCAAGGGCAAATACTCAGGCAGGCTATCAGTCTGACAAGGACAAATACTAAGCCTATCAGTCTGCAGACTGCTTCAAGACTAGTCAATCACCAAAGGTCAAAATTAAACCCTGCACCTTGCATCTTTGAAGTTGAGACCTTAACCATTATGCCAACTCATCCTACTTTCTTGTGCTTAGTACTGATATCAGTTGTACATATTGTGATGTGACCATAAATGGTAATTAGTGATTTTGGAGCTGTGGGTATTCATCCCTACAAGGTTAAGAGGGACACCAGTGCCACTTTCAACATCAGGTACCAACAGTAGATGTTTTAATGACAGGCTATCTGTTGCAGAAAATCTTAATGCTGTAAATATATATCAGTGCCCTGGCCTAATCCTTTTTATTAATTAGATGACTGTAAGTGTGCACAGCTGGAATGTTATAACATGTCCATTTAACTGAAATGAAATTATAAAACAGAATGTACTACACATCACAATAAATCAGCAGGACATGAAGTCTTGCTTGTAGTCCTCAGCGATCTTGGTCAACCATGCTTCAGGCATATTGGCGTGGGTGTCTGCAAAATAAATGCTGAACAGAAGACAGCCCAGCACCAATTCGAGTGGTACACCGCTAGTTGCAGTTTTATGTTCAGAAAAGGTACTACAACTTTCAAAACTTCAGATCTACTAGATAGCCAATTTGCTGTTGCATGGACAACATGCGAGTTTACATTGTCTGTCTAATTTGTTTAGTAATTCCATCATGGGGGATAATGTCAAAAGTCTTGGTGAGTTTAAGATAAGCAATGTGTATAGAGTGACTATTGCATACAGCCTCTGTAACCTTTTCAAAGAAACGTACTGGGTTCAGGAGACAGGAACTACCCTTCACAAAATTAAACTTGTTTACGGCCTATATCAGTCAAGTTGTCTATGTCTGCATAAATACGTTCTGCTATGGTATGTCCTATGAGTTTGCATATAAGGCTGGTTAAGCTAATGGGCCTATAATTAACTGGGTCTGTACAGACGCCGCCCTTGTGTAGGGAAGTTACTGTATTTATTCTCCAGTATCAGAAGCAAGCCCTACGAATAGGTTAAGGTTGAGCAGTTTAACTAGAGGTTTGGATACTGAATATTTGGTATTGATGAGAATGAAGTCTGGTATGTCTTTTGGTCCAAGGAAATATTATCTTTAGACACTGACTGGGGCTCTAAGACTTGATCCAAGATTATCTTAGAGAAAACTACATTTTCAGGGTTAGTCTGGGCAATGGTGTGAGTAGGTGGTTTAAAGTTAACACTAACTTTGTCTGCTAATATATTGGATATGTGCTTGGGATCAGAATGCATGATGTTTCTTTGGATAAGCAGAGTGCATTTTGGGATATTATTCCTTAATTTCCTGACATACTTGAATAAAGATGTGTAGTTTTCTTTGGTGTCTGATCTTAAGCTTGTATCCTGCTTTACATTTTCTAATATTGCTCTTAAGTTCCTTGCTGGCATAATTTAGTGAGATCTTGAAGTAAAGGGATGAGGATTTCTTGAAAATAAATTGTTTTCTTTTGTTTAATTTGTTATACAGTTATCCAGTTTATAAAACTTCAACCAGATGATTTTATTCATAAATAAATCATTCTTTTAGGGTAGATTGATAATGACTTTTAGATGCAGTTGTTTAGGTGCTCGTAAAAGTTTGAGGTGAATGTGAAATGCCTTTAAGTTAGGTCAGTTTGCAGGGATTTATTGAGTCTCAGTTGGTAGTGTGGTGGTACCACTGGGCCAGATAAAGAAAATGACTGACTTGTCAGATTTAACTAGGTTTGAGAAGAAGCATGGTTGGCTAGAAGATATTTGAGTTTGCAGTTATTACGTTTGCAATTTGCTCCAGTTTATTGTCAATAACAAAATATAGGAAACCATGAGCATGTCCATTTTTAGAGATGTCAAGTATGCCAATCAATTCTTGGGTAACTGAAATTCTCTAGAAAGAAGGCATGTGGTTTGATATTAAAAGCATCAATAGTCTTGATTTCTATGATGTTTGGGGAAACCTAGATAGAGATTTGTAACTAACAATAGCATAATGATTGGACTTGTTAAGGGTGATTAGGATATCTAGGTGTCACATGTTAGGGTTGTGTGTATTTTAATGTGAGAAGATGTTTTTTTTTTTTGACAAATACATACATTCCCCCACAGTTACTGAAGTCTAGAATACAGTGATGTGAGTTCATTGCATTGAAACCATGTCTCAGTAACAGCACCAATATAAATATGTTTAAGTGGTTTGCTGAGTGCTGCCAGTGAAAGCAAGTCACAATCACCAAGCTGCACTGTTTTGCCATTATTCTACTGAAATATTGATCGTTTTGAGTTCAGGTGGCTCGACCCTGCAAAACCGTTTGTTCTGGTGTTTTTTATTTACTTTGTGTTGAGTGACCTTTATAGTCACTCACTAAATAGGTTTATGCTGCAAAAGTTAGCTGTTAAGAAATTCAGATTTTCAGGGCTGGGATGTGGTTTAATGGTGGATAACTAAACGTCTTATGATAGCTTTTTCTAGAGCCTAGATTCTTTTTATCATACTCTTATAGAATGGCACAGGTAGCCATTGAATTCTTAAAATTTTGATTGCTCTGACAGATTGACAGATGTCACATGAGTCTACTCTTTTTGACAGCAGGGAATGTTTAATATGGATGAAGGCCAAGCCATTTTGTTTCTGTATGCCATTTCTAAACAGTAGGCTTCCCTTATAGGACAAGAGCCAGCTCATTCCCCATACTGGCTATCCCCAGTACAGAGATGAAAGCAGTATAATTAAGCCATCATTTAGCAGCCACAGAGGCTGCCTGTGATCTTATTGGCATCCTTAGTACGATTATACTATTCTTATGCCCCTAACCTTTGCCTGTGTGGGGGATGTGTGAATCCATATCACCAAAGGGACCACTATGCTTTCTACATACCAGTGCACTCTTCCCTCTACCACAGTTGAAGGCTACCATGTTCATGACTTGGTGAGCAAAATGTATGCCCCAGTACTGCCCCTGTGCATTTCTACCCCCTCATCTAAGGGATCATGGAATTTAATAGGACTATGGACTATTCTCACTGGGAACAGATCTTCCTTTTGGGATGGTTCTTACTGCAGGGCAGATTTTCTTGTAAAAACGTCGAGTCACTCTATCGTTTGTGTGATTGTTCTTCTTCTTAAAGTTAATATATCATATTAGTTGTTGCCTCACAGTAAGACGCTGTCCGGTTCGATTCTCAGCTAGAGCGTCTTCTGCGTGGAGACATGCGTGAATGGGCGTACCTTCATTGAAGGTTGTGCATCAAGCCTGGCAAGCCGGTACGTAAAAATCAACTGCCAATCATTAGCGGACCGGAGTTCCGCTGTGGCGACCCCTAACCAGGAAAAGCCGAAAGACACAAACAAACAATGTGTTAAATTTGAGTAAAAATCTTTAAAAATGGAGTCTCTCTAGCATTATCTCTAGCTCTACCTATCTCCTATCTCCTATCCATTTAGCTTTATCTTATCTCATCTATTTTTTCTTTATTTCTGTCTATGCATTTTCATTCATTGCTATATCTTCTCCTCCGGCTATTTTATATCCATGGTCCTACATATCTTATTCTGTTTGTGAATTATAATCTTTCTGTGATCTATAATCTTTCTCAATTTACTACTTAAGGTGTACTCATATTGTTATTGTCAAATTTTGCTGAATGTATGCTGATCATATATATTTATAAATTGTTTAATTTACTGTGATGCATCCATCCTCAACCCATTTTACCATTTTTGCACATGGAGTCAGGGTGTCAATTCCACAGTGACAATCATCTTAAACCAAGGTTTACCCCATTGGGTGTCTAGCCCTGCCATGGTAGTTTATTCACAACAGTCTCACACACACACACACACACACACACACACACACACACACACACACACACACACACACACACACACACACACACACACACACACACACACACACACACACACACACACACGCACGCACGCACACACACACACACTCACCTACGGCCAATTTACAGTGTCCAATCCACCTACTGCATGTCTTTGGAATGTGGGAGGAAACCAGAGCCCCAGACGAAACCCCTGACCACAGGGAGGACATGCACACTCTGCACAGAAGGTACCCCAGCCAAGACCCAAATTGAAGAACCTCTTGCTGTGAGTTGACAATGCTAACTACTGCACTGCTGCAGCCACCCTTGTGATACAATTGTTTGAAAATGCTATTGTCAAATCTTATTTATTGTTGTGCATAAATTCATATGAAGCTTTTATCCACTGGTTTCCACTGAAAAAACACCAAAAAGTCTGGACCACCACATTGAGAGTGTGTATTTTGCATTTTGAGTGGTGGGTTTGCACCTTTAATGTGAAGGTTCTCTCGTTTTTTTGTTTTGGTGGTTTCCATTGAAGCCTAGTCAGATCATTCCATTACAAATGTAAATAAATAATAAATAAATCAAACTTTCTTTCTCTATGTAACTATTGACAATTACTGTTCTCATAGTCACTATTTTCTTGCAGCAAGACTAGTTGTGATACCACTACTGGTTAATCTTCTTGGAATATTTATCTCAACATGTTTGTCTTATACAAGAGTCTTCAGTTCCTCCAGCACAGTTTCCCATCTTTCCCAAGGACAACAGAGGTCCCTGGATTGGCTGCTTTAACAACAATCTGATCTTAGGCTACAAACTTTTCCACAGTATTAGTTCATCCTACATGAACTCAGGCAGGAACTTGCTGCATCATTAGGCACCCTATTCAACCAAAGCCTGAGTACCGGCTTCATCCCAGCCGAGTGGAGGACAGCTACTGTCATCCTTTTGGACAAAGATGGAGTGTCCACCAGTCCAGGAAATTATAGACCCATCAGCCTAACTAGCCTGATCTGCAAGGCCATGGAGCGGATTATCATGGACCTCATTAACAAAGACATTGGCAACCTCCAGACACTTGATCCAACACAGTTTGGTTTTGTCAAGGGGAGGTCATGCCTGATAAATTTGGTCGACTTCTTTGAGACAGTCACCAAGGCCATAAACGAGGGGAAGATGTTGCACACCACCTACCTTGACCTGGCCAATGCCTTCAATACTATTTCCCACTCAGGTGTAATAGATAAACTCTCTCAACTAGGCATCAATCCATATGTTACCAGATGGGTAGCAAACTGGATTACTGATAGAACCCACCTAGTCAAAACAGGGGAAGCCACCTCAAGTAGTAGACCCTTAACAAGTGATGTACCCCATGGATCAGTATTGGGTCCTCTGCTGTTTGGGATATACTTCTCAGAGGTGCAGAACAAATCTAGTCGGCTATGGCTGACCAAGTTTGCAAATGACTGCAAGCTGGGTGCTTTTATCAATTCCCGTAGTGATGTGGACATCCTCCAAGAGGGTATCACTCAAACAAATGACTGGTGCCAGAAACATGGCTTCAAACTGAATGCCAAAAAATGCATCATCATCCCTTTTGGGGAGAATGACATCCCCACAAATTATCACATTGATAATAAGGCAATAAGTATGCAATCACTAGGGAGGGACTTGGGAATGCAGGTTGATAGCAAACTGACTTTTGACCACCATATTGCCTCCATTGTACGGAAAGCTTTCTACATGCTAACCTCATTAGCAAGGGTATCTCATCCAGGGACAATGTGGCCATAACATCCCTGTATTCTTCCCTTATAAGACCGATTATTGAATACAATGCCCCTTTTGGCATGCACCTCACAAAGCACATGCAGCAGCTGGAGAGACCACAGAGTTTCCTCACCCAGAGAATCCAGGGCCCCAAACATCTACCCTACACAGATAGGCTAAAAGCCTTGTCCCTCTACTCAGTCACCTACAGACTCGTCAGAGGTGACCTCTGTCTGGCATACAAAGCAATCTCTGACCTAGCCATGATGAGACTGCTGCATATCCGCAAGTCAAGCTCCACTCGAGTAACCCACACATGAGACCTCAACCTGGTCTGTGACAACAATAGGACTTGTTGGCAGGACAGATTTGTGTCCCAGAGACTCCCCCTTTTGTGGAATAGACTCCCTCACCTCGTAAAGCAGAGTACCTCATTAAATCTTTTTAAGCGCAACTGGAATAACTGGATGGGGAACAGAAAATACACCCCTGGGAGTCCAACTCTGCCCCTGCTAGACACTGGCATGGGGTGCTGACTTGTTGGAACATGGGATAAATTCTTGGCTAGGCTTGTAAGGGCCTCAGGGCCAATAGCCTAGTAACTTCCTATGATCCTATAATCCTATGATCCTATTCTTATCTTGCTCCCTTACACATCAGAATATCTTCTACAGATTCACGAAATACTATTTTTAATTACTTTCCAGCTTTTATCTTACTAAGTATTTATTTGCAGACATCATTAATGTAGTTGAAGCACTTTATTTTCATATCTGTACACATCAATGCTGGAGAGTTGAAACACTGAGCCACGGCAATGGAGTATTCCTGTATTTCCAGACTCTGAGATGACAGCCTGCTTAGATTTTACCACTGCCATTTCTAATGAGATTCTATTGTGTTTGGATAGTTTTCTCTGCTTGTCCCTGATTACTAAAATAAAATAGATAAGGCATCCACGAGTGTAGCTAAGAATACTCAATGTACTCAAGACAGGACATTTTTATTCTGAGCATCTCTCACAAACGTTATGTCTCAAGCAACATAACTGTGAAAACTAGTGTTTGCTGTATAAAGTTTCATAAAATATGCTTCTGTGATAGGACTACTCTACTAAACAAATCCTTTTATGGTCATAAGGGGAAACACTTGAAAATAGAGATCCCTTTCTCTGAAGTGTATAAGGGTAACATTTTGAAGGCTGAGTACATTTCTTAAAGTAATAGCTCAATACTGGAGACAGCACCATGAAGTCTGAGTACAAAATATAAGTATATGTCCTTATAGACATATGTTTGAATAACAACTCATGCAAAAATTTATTTTACTGAAATTTTGTATTGTGGACAGTTTTCAACTATTTGTTGTCTCAGTAATATAGGGCTTGACTCATTTATAAAAGCAATTGAAGCGCCGAACAGAATGTTCTATAATAACTTTTCACTGGTGTTGCTGGTACCTCGGCTTTTCACCTTCAAGAAATAAACTTTAACACCAAATAAATAGAAGGGGGCTTTATTCACAGTTTATTAGAACTGGAAAGTAAATTTATTCTTAACTACAGAACTATGCATGTAGGTTTAAATGAGGAGGTTAACTTAAACTTTTAGAGTCTTTTGAAAAATAAAAATTAACATTTAATGCATGTTTCATAATTTGTATATCTATATATTTAATGTATTCCATAGTATGTATGGTTACAGTTTTTAATCAGGGATAATGAATTAATTGGTGATTAAGATCTATTTGAATGTGTATAAAAATGTCCTGTTTGGTGATAAAGTTTAATTCTTAAAGGCGAAATACCAATTACCAGAAGCACCAGTAAATAAAGTTATTACAGGACATTTAGTTTGGCTCTCCAGTTGTTTTTTATTTTTGTATTTTTTTTTTTTCGAGATGTCTTCAGAAAGGGCCAAAGTGATTCTGAACATGTTTTGCCCACGGTTGAGCAAGAAAAGTTTTTGTTTTCTGAATTGCTCAGAGCGACAGACATTAAGTTATCCTCCAATGATCCATGGCTGTCCATTAACAGTGATGATGAACTGCTCAGGTCTGAGCAACTGGAATGCCTTTTAATTAAGGAGGTTACTCTGTATTATGATACGAAGTTCTGGAGAAGTACTTTAATTTAAACATCATCCCAATGGGGCTTAAAGTTGATCGGTTACCAGCTTAGAATTCATGGAGGAAGAATCTGACCTGTTAAGTGAATGGACACAAGTTTCCTTAGACTGTACTTTAGGTTGGCTTAGAGTACTGGTTAAACAAAACGTAAGGCCGCACAAAGAAATTCAGCAGAGTAGTTTACAACTCCAGTAATCTTTGCTTAGTGAAATGTCACTGACTGTGTTTTCAAGTAAAATGAGGGAAATAAAAGTTAAAATTGAAAAGGCAGAAATCGATACAGTGATGCATAAAAAGAAGAAACTTAACAGAGATGTAGAAGATTTAAAGAATGACCTGACATACTCTTGGCAGTGAAAATCACATTCAGGAAGGTCGAAGGTTAGACCTTCTGACAGTAAATCTGTTGGTTCACAAGATTTTTCTGTGTCATCTATGGAGAGTGTTTCCAGTAAAAAAGAGTGTACTGTTTGAGGATGTCAGCAAAGAAGAAGGCCTTCAGGCTGCCAGCCAGTTAGGACAGCAACAAGATGTAAGAGTTTTTCAGCAGAATGGATAGGTAAGAGTACTTTTGGACAGTTTGTATGCTGCAGACTTTAATATTCAGCCTTTGGACAGTAAGTGTTTTAGAAGTAATGATAAAGTAAGTACAATTAATTTAATTGATTTAAACATGTCAGAAGATATTTAAGCATTACTGTTGAAGGGTGCTAAATTTATACTAATGAAATTTCCATCCATATCAGGTGTGTTGTTGGAAGTAAAATGTTTTTGTAGGAAGTTACATTTAAAAGTTTATTTTGAAAATAAAAATGTGAAAAATTATTTAAGTAATGATTTAGATACTGTGGATTAGAAAGACTTACTTTTGAATTTATCTGTTTATGAAAATGAATTTTTTGAATGCATGCCTTGTGATGGTTTGGCTTCAGGTCAAGATGCTCACAATGGCTTTATGTGTGATAGTGATGAATGTTTCTGCATGGGGTAAGGAAAATTGTCTATTCTCGAGTTTTTTAATACTAATAAGTTTATACATCCTAAAATCTCCTTGGTTTTGACCAGTTTTGAAAATGTTTTCTGCAAAAAGGTGGAATGACAGTATACAAAATTCATTAAGATGCCTAAGATCTTTAATTTACAGAAGGATAAATGGTTGGCCCTTAAATATTTACATAGCATTTCCAATGAATATGTTTTCAAACAGGCAGATAAAGGTTGAAACCTGGTCATAATGCCTGTAAGTAAATATAATAAAATGGTGTTGGATTTGCTTTCAGTTAGAGGATACTATGACAGGTTGTTAAAAAAATAATTTGAATGACTTTAGTAATTTCTTACTGGAATTATTAGAGAGAGGGGAGAGGCTTTTTTTTGTCACCTCAAGATATGAAGAAGTTGCACATCAAAAAGCCTAAATGTGTCACCTTTTATGCCATTCCTAAAATTCAAAAGAATTAAATGGACCCCCCCTGAGAAAACCTATAGTGTCAGGGGTGGGAGCTTATTTAGAGAATGTAGGGACATTTTTGGATTTCCAGTTGAAAAAGTACCTTGAGAAAGTCCCACCCCACATTAAAAATACAGCAGAAATTTGCCAGAATGTCAAGATATTAAGTTGGTTGGATAAGCATTATTGGGTAACTGTGGATTTAAGTTCCCTATACACTAGTATAAAGAAAATATGGGGCTTGGAGGCTATTAATATCATGCTAGGGGAAGGACCTTATACTTCTTTTTTGATAAATTTGTTAGACTTTTGCCTCAAACATAATTATTTTTGTTTGGGGAAGGATGTATTCCTGCAGAAAAGAAGATACAGCTATGGGTGCACCAATTGCTCCGTCTTATTTTTATGGGGGAATTTGAGAAAAAAATTATTTATCCTTCTGAATTTTTTGTAAAACATGCAGTGGTATACAAGTGCTAAATAGATGATTTGGCTTTTATTTGTAAAGGGGATGAATCACAGTTTAAGGAATTTTTTGACCAGCTGAGTAGAAATGACTTTGAGCTGCAATTTACCAAAATTTTGGAGAGGTGTTCAATTCAATTCAATTTTTGGATGATGAACTGTACATGGGTAAGGGAGCGTATGTACAGCACAGACCATATAGAAAAGTCATAGCAGTGAATACTTTTTTGCATGCTAGCAGCATGCATCCCCCTCACCTGATGAATTCCTTACCTTTTGGTGATTATTAAGCCTGTTAGTAACAATGCTTCTGAAAGTAATTTATGAGAAAAGAACTTAGAAGATGTGAGATACAGGCTATTGGTCAGGGGATATTGTCACAAGGACTGGACAAGGCTAAAGCAAGGTTATATGGGAAAAATAAGGAAAAGTGATAATGTGGAAAGTTATGGGAAATATGGTGGTAAGGAGAATTTTGAGGAAGAAAAAAATGTCTTTGTTATGAAATATTTTCCATTTTCTAATATATTTAAGGATTTGGTTATCAGTCTATGGCCAGTAGTCTGTTATGATGAAGTGATGGGTAAATTATTTCCCAAACAAGTCACTTTTTCTTATGGCAGGTATTTGGATTTAAAGGAGCTACTCAATTATAGGGTGAATTATTCACCTTTAAGACGGGATGGTGGGGGCTCTTTTTATTGTGGATGTTGCAAAGTCTACAGCAAAATTATGAATTTATCAGGTAGTAGAATAAATGAGAAGAACTGTGTTTGTTTTGATAACTTTAGCTGTGATTACTGTGGGGTGATTTATATATACTGGGGATGTGAGTGCAAAACTATTAAATGCTTCATTGGTCAAACGAAGAGAAGGGTCAAGAGACATATTTAAGAATATTTGGGGGACATTAGGCACATGAGATTGGATAGCCTGTGGCAGAACACTCTCATAGGCTTCACAATGGTACAGATGAGAGGTTTTTTTTTATTTTAGCCAGAGCACATTTATGTGTGTGTGTGTATATATTTAATGTATTTTGTAATATGTGTGGTTACAGTTTCGAATTAAAGATAATGAATTGTTAATTTGTGATTAAGATCTAATTAAATGTGTATAAAAGGTGCTGTTTGGTAATGAAGTTTATTCCTTGAAGGCAAAAAGGCAAGGTACCAGAAGCAGCAGTGAATAAAGTTATTACAGGACATTCAGTTCAGCTCTTCAGTTGTTTTTTATTTTTGTATTCTGTGTTTTTTTTTGGCTTAACTAATTTATACCTACAATGCATTTTCTTTGTATATTTCCATTTAACACCCATAGCTCTTCTTTATGGCCTTGATATAATTTTGGGATCTGGATTTCTTATCTATGTGACTTACCAATAAATAATAGACAACATTTAAAAGTGAAAGTGACTTTTCATTCCTAGGCCCCAAAGTGTAGCAAGCATTATTCTAATGAGAAGGGAGTCAGACAGTTATTTGGCAAACTGAGCCAGATGCCACTGCATTCCTAGTGGAAACATACATTAATACAAAACTCTGCACTCTTTTTATTTCTTCTTCCTTATCATCTTCTCTTGTAGTTATTCTCATTGCTACAATTTCTTACTCGAACCGTGTATCTTACCTAACTGACTCCATTGCTAATTTTCCCAACTCCCTTGATTTATCCTATTCTGTCTTTTCTATTACTCTTTATTCCCTGTCTTTCTGACACATTCTACTCACAGCATGACTTTTGTTAGCTTATTCTAAACAACTGATGCACTTCCTCATCAGATAACCATCTCCTTGATGATCCTCAGTCTGTTATGGGTGGGAGAGAAGAGGCAAGAGAAGATGGGATGTATTTTTATTCATTTTATTAATGCATAACTCTTTTTATTGCATAATTTCATCTCATGTAATTTTTCCTGTTTTATGTTTCCAGTGCATGCTTCTTGTTTCCTTTATCATATATCCTTTGGTAAAACATAGGATGACCCTTAAAGTGGTCCATCTGGATCAATCCTCTACACAGATAAATAAGTCAGTAAGCATATAAGTAAACAAACATATAAATAAATTAACAAATAAATGGATACGCTTTGCTTGAAATTATGCTACTTTTAGTCTTTCTAGCAGCTGTATAACTTTCTTGATATGTTCTTCTTGTGTCTGGCCTTGCACAGAGATTGTTATTTATGAAACATTTTTTGGAGCACCACAAATGCAAATAAAATGTCAAATGGAAATGCAAAGAATTTACACCTTCCTAACAGTTTATTAAATGTGCAGGCTGGATTTTTGTTCACTTTGTGTCACCTGCATTAAATCATATTTTGAGTCTAGAATTATAATAGCATAGCATTTGATATTCGTGAGACCTCTGTTTCAGCTGTAAGAAATGGTCAAGCTTTTTTAAGAAGATCATTCAGATCTTGTAGATCAAAAGAAATGCCAACCATGTTTTGCTTCATAGCAGTAATTGTATTAGTCATCCATTGTGCTGGTTGTGATTTTAATGACACCTAAACTTTTCATGTTGGTTCACTTCTTGCTCATTTTTACTTCCGGGAGCTACTGGTACTTTTTGGAGCTCTTTTTCACTGACATATAATCATGTTTTCTTTACATGTGATAGCCTCCAGGTCAGTTTCTGAAATCTGTAAGTAAATCATCACAGTCATGTAAGATATCACATCTATAGCCCTGCACAGTGTTCATGATGTATATGTGACTACGTGGATGTTTCTGTATACATCCTCTGTTTATTTATTTTGTGACTTCTGGATTGCCAAAAATGAATCATCCCAAATATTAGGAGAATTTACTTCAAGAAGTATGATTTGGGAAACAAAAGATCTTGTACATCTTAGCATTGTCTTCACATGTCAGCAGATTTTTAAACTAATGTAACACCCAGTGGTCAGAACGTGTTAATAGAGTGAACACAGCTCTCTTTTCAGTATTTCTTAGCATTATTGCTTTAAAGGTATAGTCCGACTATTATACTCTGCACCTCTGAGTAATAATTCAACATTTTGGCAATTAATTCTCTGGACTTCTACCCAATGATTTAAGTTGAATATTTTTCTCAGTGCTTCACATGCATTTTTTCTTATTTCATCGTATCAAGATTTCTTGCTTCATTAGTACCTGAAAATAGCCATGCTCTTATTTCTGTTTACACCATTTGATTTATTTTGCACATCACTATGTCTGCATTTGCACATTTAAGAAAATTATTCTTTACAACAGCAGAGCACACAATTGTTTTAATACAGGAAAATTCTCTCTCCTCTTCTTATAGCAGTCAGATTAGTACATAAGCTCGAATTTCAATTCTTAGAGTGACCTAATGAATGTTTTACTTCATTGTTAGAAAGCTCTTTATTTCATTCCCATTACTTTCCCTTCTAACACATCTTAATCTTGTATCTCACTTTTGACATTTTAGTTGACTTACATTTTATCTTGCAGTCATCCTTTTAGGTTCATAAGTTCATAGGTTGGTACTAGGCTATCTGCCCTAGGGTCTATAGAAGCCTAGCCAAACAATTCCCCAGATATTTCTTCCCACAGTATTTACTTCCCTGGGCCCCTGTCTAGCAAGGTGACTGACATGATCCCTGGGGTGAATTTCTTATCTCCCATCCAATCGTCAAAGTTTCATTTGAAGAGGGCCAAGGAGGTGTTCTGCTTGACATGTATAAGCAGTCTATTCCAGAGTATGGGGAGTCTCTGGGTCAGGAACCTATCTCTCCAGCATGTTTTCTTCATTGTGATGACAAGGTTTCGATCCCTGGAACATGTGGCTCTGAGGGATTGGGATTTCTTTAAGTGGAGCATGTCCAAAAGCTTAGGGTTTGACATGGCCTTGTGTGTTAAGCAGAGATTGCTTCTGAGTAGACGATATGCCACAGAGTATAGCTGGAATTTTTTTAGACCGTCAACATAGGGCATCTGCTTTAGGCCTGTGATTCTTTTAGGGAGGTATTTCTACGGCCTTTCCAGCTGTTGCAGATGTCTTGAGAGGTACATACCAAATGGGGCATTGTACTCTATAATGGATCTAATGAGGGATGAGTACAGTGGGACAATGACTGCCTTTTTTCTGGATGAAAAGCCCTTAGTGATGAGGTGTTCCACATAGAAGGATTTCCTGACTGTTGTGGTGATGTGGTTATCGAAGGTGAGACCACTGTCCACCTGTGTCCCTAAGTCTATCATCACATTTTCGGTGTTTAGTGTACTGTCACCTATGTGGTAATTCATGGTTACATGTTTTTTCCCAAAGGGGATAACTATACATTTCTTGGCATTAAGCTTGAGTCCATGGCTCTGGCACCAAGCATCTGTTTCTGTAAGGCCCTTTTGTAGAATATCCACATCATTTGGGGATTCAATAATGGTTCCCTGTTTGCATTCATCTGCAAACTTTGTTAGCCAGAGTCCCTTAGTTTTGGATGTACTTCAGAAAAGTAGACACCAAACAAGAGCGGTTCCAGGACAGAACCCTGAAGTACTCCACTTGTCACTTGTCTGGAGCTGGATTTGGAGTCGGCTACTTTTACAGTCTGGGTTCTGTCAGTAAGCCAGTTGCCAACACATCGAGTGATGTAGGGATTTATGCCCAGCTTAGTAATTTTATCTATGATTCCAGAGTGGGGGATGGTGTTGAAGGCCTTGTCAAGGTCCAAATAGGCTGTGTGGACCACCTTACCCTTGTCCTCAGCTCTGGAGACTGATTTGAAGAAGTCAATCAGGTTCAGGAGACAAGACCGTCCCTTCACGAACGCAAACTGGGTGGAGTCCAGTGTTTGAAGGTTGCCAGTGTCTTTGTTTATAAGTTCCATGATAATGCGTTCCATGCCCTTACAGATCCGGCTCATCAGACTGATGGGACAGTAGTTCCCGGGATCCAAGGTGGATCCCCCATTGTGGAGTGGGATAAATTTAGCTGTGCGCCACTCAGTGGGCATGAAGCCTGAGATGAGGCTATGATTAAACATGACACTTAGGTGAGGTGCTAGTTCATTTTGTAGTTCATGTAGTACATAGCCCGAGATGTTATCTGGTCCCATGGATGCTGTATCCTTAGCTTTTGAGAGTGCGGTTTCTACCTGTGTGGCCATGATTACCAGAATTTGGCAATCTTTTGGTATTGAGATGTGCCCTTTAGGGGGTGAGAGGGGGGTGAAGTTGGCACTAAATTGATCTGCCAGGATATTGGCAATATCTTGGGATCAGTATATTTAATGCCATTCTGTTGTAGCTCAGAGCAGATCTGAGCATTGCCATTTAGATTCTTGACATAACTATAGAATGCCTTGTGAATATCTTTGGAAGTTTTGGCAATTTTGTTTTCTTAACTAGCTTTAGAGGATTTTATGAGGGATCTCAGCTTCTTAATTAGGCTGATGAGGGAGTTTTTTTCATCCTGGGATATTCATCTTTTCTGTAACAGTTTCTTCCTTCTGTTGTATTGTTTGTTTATGGCAGGGGACCATCAGATTGGCTTCCTTTTTTGGAGGAGAGCTTCTTGGCGTTATTTGGGATGGCACGATTCATGCACAAGTGGATATGCTCGTACAGTGCCTTAGTGTAGGATTCAGCAGTTGAACTTTCAGCTCCCGTCTGCATGGGTGCCATGAAGTTTGTCACTTCTGACTTAAGTAGCATGAAGTTGGCTTTGGAGAAGTTTTTTATAGAGGTTTCCTTACTGGGGGGTGGGATGTGGATGTCAAGGGTGATTTGCTTATGGTCAGACCTGACCAAAGAGAAGGTGACCACTGGTGTGGAGCATTTATCTCCCATGTTGGTTATGACCAGGTCTAGGATATTGGAGCCTCTGGTGGGACAATGGATTAGTTGATCCAGGGTGCCTGAATTTATGAATTCCAAAAACCATTGGGAAAAGTTGTTGCTACCCGAGTAGTTTTCCCAGTTAATGGCAGGGTAGTTGAAGTTACCCAGTATTAGGGTGTTTGGTTGTATCTTAATATTTTCAAGTATATTTATAAAGGTGAAAAAGGTGAGAATCTTGGGGCATGGTGGGGGATCTGTAGCAAGCTACAATTTGGATTGCAGTCTTACCTAGTGTTAGTTGCACCTAGAGAATTTCAGATGCATTGTGTTGGGCAACTAGCCTTAAGGTGTGAATATCCTTGGTGAATATGGACACTCCTCCACCTTTAGTGTTTCGGTCTTGGTTTGGTGGACGAAAAGTGTGGTAAGAGTTGTAGCCTGGTATTGCAGGGGTGCTCTCTGGAGTCTTGAACCAGGTCTCAGTTACTGCACAGATATCGATGTTCTTCATTTTTAGGAGTGCCTTGAGTGTGCATTTTGAGGTTTAGACTTCTAGCATTGAGTAGTACTACCTTCAGATTTTGCATGCTTGTATGTGTTACAGTGGTGGTTTTGTCCTTTGAACCTTGCCTAAAAAGGCACTATAGGGATGGCAAGAGCTTTAGCCAGTAACCTGAATCCCAGAGGTGACAGGTGCAGACCATCTCTGGCAAAGCATTATGGTTTGTTGATCATGTCGTCCCAGGCAGACAGATACTGGATCCCCTTTGAATGAAACCAGATGCTTAGCCAGTTGTTCAAGTCAATCATTCTGTCCTTATACTGTGGTATAATTCTGGGCGAAGGCAGGATGCTTCTCAGGGTTAGGGTCATACCTGCTTGGGCCACATGATCTGAGAGCTCTTCCATGTCTCTTTTCATGTAGTCTAGGGAGGTACGTCTCAAGTCATTCACTCCAACATTGTCAGTGACAGAGTCGTATTTGTACTTGTTGTGGAGTGAGTTGAGTGCATGTGTTATGTGGCGGATCCTGACACCCGATAGGCAGCTGACTGTAATTTTCTCCTTGATCAGCCTGGTGAGTGGGACTTCAGTGTGCCTGACTATAGAGTCAGCTATGACTAAAGTGTTGGGTGCATTGTCTTGCCTTAGGGGCTGTTGTTGGGTGGCACACTGGTGTTGTGAGCTATGTGTCACTTTGGTTGTGACTGGGGTTTGTTAGCATTTCAGCTTCGGAGGTCCTTGTTGCTTGGGCAGGTTAATGTTAAGGGCCTCCGCATATGTGGGTTTAGTGTTGCTATGTGTGGGTGTTGATGGTGTGGGTTTTGAAGGGCTATGTGTTGCTTGAGGTGTAGTGCAGGTGTTAACCTTCTCCTCTTGACTGTCTAGCACAACCTTGGCTGGAGAGAGCTTTGCTCCCAGTTTGGCTATGTAAGTGCATCTCTCACATGTTATAGTGTTGGGTGGTAGGAGGAGAGGGTTGTCTGTGTACATGAGGCAGTTGCTGCATTGCCCCAGTATGCCCAGATTCACCAGGTGGACAGGAGAAATCACTGGAAGCTGACCCTTGGACATGCCTGTTTAGGTGCTTTTTTTTGCAAAGTACAAGAGCTGTTTTCCCTTACCTTTCCAAGGTACTTTGCAATTATAGGCTGTTTAGTGCCTACGATTAATTTCTCCTTATTGACAAGGACAGTTGAGTGCTTGTATCAGTTTCAGGCTTCTTAGTACTTTCCAGCAGGTTCTAGAGCAAGTGCTAGTCACTGGGGTTCAGATTTTAGTGCTTCTGCTGAGAAACAAGCTAGTTCTAAGGAAAATTTTAAGAGCAGACTTTTTGGCACCTGGAATAGTTTAACCATAGTCCAGTGGTGCTGTATGATGTGAAAAATGTGCAAACACATGCGTTTTTAAGCCAGAAAGTTGAAAGAGATAGAAATCAGCCCAAAAAAGGCTAATAAAATTACAATTTCAGAGCTGGAAACTACTCCTCTAGTGTTAGGCAGTACAATGCTCACCACTCCCACTGGTAAGCAGTAGAACTTCCTATACCACAGCAAGGTCTGGATAGCTCTGAACACAGAAAATAAAGTCCTGAGACAAGCAAAGCCTGGGATCTGGACTATACTGGCTAGGAAAGGTGGGAAACGAGCAAACAATATAGTATTTTTTTGGTTTAAACAGGCTAAACAATGCAATAATACAGTAATTAAACACAGAAAAGGCTAACACACTTGAGTGTGTAGCCCTAAACAGTAAATGCAATAAGAACGCTACAAAATTAGCAATTTAAAACATTTTAAATGATGCAAGGCAAATGCACAACTGAAAAACAATTTAAGATTTAGTTCTTACTGTATACTTGTGACTTCACTTTGTATGGGCACATACACATGTTGTGATACGGGCAGGTTGATTTCACTTAAAAGCCTTCCTTTTTTGCCACTACTTATAACAAAAACTGTTCAATCTTTTATTAGTGAAACATGCAATCCAATAAATTTACAGAATTTGGCTCAATCCTTCAGTGCAGAAACATTTGTATATATAGTCTCTGTAAGACCTTATCACTTGTAAAGAACAAATGGGGAATAAATAAAAATCTTTTTTTTATTCTCACAGTAAGTTCTAAACTTATTTTAGGTGCTTCTATTTTGCATTTCCTCACTTCAAGAAATATGAAGAAGTTATAAGCATTCTTCTCCAGTGAAATACAGAAATGGAGCACACTATCCCTGGGATTCATGAAGCTTGCGCAGGGCGCAGGCGTATCGTCTGTGATCTAACACCAAATATGGCCGCTGAGCAATTCAGGTATGAGCTGTTTCCATGTGCACTACCTGCGTACGCCATGGCTGCACAGCTCCCGGTGCATGTATGCTAATTACCCCATGCACAGCAGTGTAGCATGCAAATGAAGATATATAGTGATTCATGAAGTGGTGCCGGCGTAGTGTAAGCATGCAGAAATGTAAACCAAAAAAAAATGGTTTACATTTTTTCAAACATAAAATCGGAGCCATGACAGCGGACCAAACTCACATATTATACTGTTAAATATGTAGCCATTGGCATAAAGGAAACATGCACAACACACAAAAAAGAACATTTAAATTCATGGCCACACTAACACAAAGTAAAATCGCAGTGCATTGGTGCGCAAATAGGATCACAATAAAAATATATTTATATGTAATAAAACTGCAATGTAACATATTTCATGAATTCCCCATAATAGTCAATGGCACGCATGCTACACCACACCATGGCGCAAGGGTTGCTAAGGGGCTGTAATAGTGTTCTGTGTGGTAACTAGGAATTAGTAATCAATGCTATGCAAATGAGACGAGTAATACTAAATCACAAAATCCCCGACAGCATAAGGATGTACCTTACAGTGTAGCGGCACAACACCGAGGTGTGGCCTGGAGATAAAGATGACATCAAGAGAGGGGTGTGCCACCTTAGCTGTTAGCACATTGGAGCATTGCTAATCCAGTTTGCCTGTTGCTAAGCAAAGCCACAGGATAGTGGTGTGTTGAAGTCATAGCTTAGCTTAGCTGAGAGCACACAAGGTAACCAAATGTGCATGTGAACATGGATGAAAACGCGCTCAAAACATGGTAAACGGCTGTGCACGGTGTGCACCACAGCTGAAACAGGAAGGATAGGGGAAGAAAATAAGGAAATGCTGCAGCATGGTAATTGGAGTAGAAATGAGTAATTAACACCTGTTAACCCACAGTGGACCATTGACAACAGCTAACAAGGCTGCTAGCAGCTACCTGCAGAACAGGAAAGGAGAGGTGCCATACTGCAAAGAAAAGAGAACTGTCACAGCAGAACAAAGCAAACTTGCAGTAGATCAGCTACATAACACATTTTGCTACACAATCCTGGGTTGGGAAAGTACAAAACAAGAATGCCAGCAGCTGGATGCATGCCTGACAATGGGAGGGGAATTGGGTTGAAAAGTGAAGTAAAAGGCAATAGATGAATCATGGCAGCCAAGCGTAATTCAACACCAAAGGCTCCACAATAGCAGTACCTGCTGTAAAACACATAATTAAGATACCCTGCAGGTGGATTGCACATACACACCCAATTACACCAGCAACATCCATAGCACAACAGTATAAAGTGTGAAAGCACCTCACACACACTTGTGTATTCCCAGACACTCTGCACCAGTGGTGTATACAGATGGGGAACTTTTAATATGTACATGTTAGGGGCTGCAATAGCTTTGATTCACTAGCATGTGTTGGAGACTGAAGGTGGTGTCGAGGATGATGCTGACAACTATCTCAGGCACCAGAGGAGGAGAAGAGTTTTCAGACCCAGGGTGACCTGCCAGGGGCTACATGATCTGGAGATAGTAGAGCATTACAGGGTGGACAGGGACACCATGCAGCAACTTGTTGAGCTGTACCGACCATGCCTCAGAGCCAGAAATAACAGTGGGGAACCCATCCCAGTGGACACGAAGGTATGTGTAAGCTTGAGAATACTAGCCACAAGTACCTTTTAAAGGCCAACTGGGGATATCATGGGGATCTCACAGGCATCAGCATCCAGGGTACTTCACCAGTTCCTGGATGCCATGTTACCACATGCCAATGAACACATATACTTCCCCCAAATGCAGGAGGATTTGGCCAGCAATATGCATCTCTTCCACCATGTGGCAGACTACCCAGAGATACTGGGTGCAATAGACTGCACGCACATACACATCAAGTCACCACCAGGTGAGCAGGGTAGGTGCTACATAAACTGCAAGGGATACCCCTCCATCAACTGCCAAGTTGTGTGCAATATCCAGGGCATTATCATGGATGTGTGTGCTGGCAGCCCTGGAAGCTATCACAACTCCCACATCTGGCATGCCTCACAGCTGTATCAGGTATTTGCAAGGGGAGACATCCCATATGGCCACCTGGTGGGGGATGCTGGATATGCACTGGAACCGTGGATGATGACTCCCATCAGAAATACACACACACCCATGCAAGAATGCCATAATGAGGCACATGCAGAAACCAGAATCATCATAGAGTGTGTGTTTGGGATGCTGAAGTTACAGTTCTGTTGCTTGGACATATCTGGTGGAGCCTTGCAGTACTCTCCAGGCATGTGTGCCCACATAATCATAGTATGTGCCATGCTACACAATATCATCCTGCGGAAATAGCTGCAGCAAGTACAGAATGGTGAAGGCCCTCACAGCCCACCACCATTGCCAAGGGACCCACAGGCACAGAGGGACTCAGACCACGAACACCCTGTGTCAGCCCCAGTAGGCAGATGGAGGCATGCCCAGTATGCCCATGCCTTGGCAAAGAGGGAATGTATAGCACACACACTGACAGTGTAGGCACCTATGGACTGACACCCTTCTCCACCTGCACACACAGTAAACATGGATGGCACATGCACACGACCACCTGTAAATTGTCATGTATAGGTGGTCAACTGTGTGCATCCTACATAGGCAGCCCTCAACTATTGTACACACAACTGCCATTGGCACAAGGTAAGTCAATACCTGAACAGTAAATTAAGGTATCAGCATGTGTCGATACTGTATGTATAGGTTCATAGGTACATAGGTAGGTACATGCCTAACTGCCTGAGGCCATTCATAAGCTAGCCAAAATGTGTCTGCTGTCGCTACCCCATTGATTAACTAACTGTCTCTCTGTGGAACAGAGCCAATTGTGGGATCCCTGGGGTGTATCCACTGTTCCACAACCACTCTGCATGGATTCCCTGGAGTGTTAGTGAGGGGCTCCGTATAATGTAATCAGAGATGTAGTTCCAAAGCATGGGGAGTACCCGTGACAGGAATCTGTCAATCCAGCATCTTTCAGTTAAGGTTGTGGCAAGGTGTAGCTCATTACTGTGTGTCGCTCACTGTAACATGGATTCCCATAGGTGGAGCATATCCATTAAGCCTGACTTGGACACGGATTTGTTGGCCAGCAAATATCATCTCTGAGTAAATGAGATGCCACTGAGTAATGCAAGAGTTTATGCAGTCTGGCAGCATAGGACACATGTCTGAGGGCATTATCCCTCTTGGCGAGGTACATTTCCAGCTGCTGGATATGTCTTCTGAGGTACATCCAAAATGAGTTATCATACTCGATGATGGGATTGATGAGTGATGAGTAAAGGGGTACAGCAACCTCAGTCTGTTTAGAGGCGAAACCTTAAGTAATCACATGGCCTACATAGACGGATGTCCTAACTACTTCACAGATATGATTGTCAAAGGAGAGATTACTGTCTAATGTAGTCCCCACATACCCTATACATTGTCTGAATTATAGTGTCCGTCACTCATGTGTTAATATGTGTGTGTGTAGTTTCCCAAAATGGAATGACCATGCAGTATGTGGCCTTTAGCTGGAGGCCATGACTCTGACACCTTGTGTTGGTCTATGTGAGGCCCATTGAAGGGCATCTGTGACAGCTGCAGTAATCACCAAACATGGTCTGCTCTAGTCCACCTGTGTTAGCCCATACCTCTGAGAAGTATATGGCAAACAGTAGGGGCCCCAGGACTGAGTCCTGTGGAACACCAGTTGTGACTGGTCACGAGTTGGACCTGGAGGCTGCTAGGCTTACCATGTGGGTTCTGTGTGTAAGCCTGTTGGCAAACCAACCTGTGATGTATGGGTGTATGTACTGGCTGGTGAGTGTAAAAATAATACCTGAGTGGAGAATGGTGTCAAAACCTTTGGTGAGGTCCAGGTAGTATGTGTGAACTACCACACCCCACACCTAAAGTCTAGGTGACTGTAAGATGTCAAACAGGTTCAGTAGGCATGATTTGCAGTCAATCAAGCTGACCTGGGTTGGGTCAAGTGTCTGGAGGTTACCATTGTCTATGTTAATGAGTGGCATGAGGATGCACTCCATAGCCATGCAGTTCAGGCTACTCAGGCTTATGGGTTGGTAGTTACCATGGTCAGTTGTCACCAACTTGGTGGATTGGAATAGCTGTTGCCATGCACCATTGAATGGCCATGTAGACTGTGTAAAGGCTGATGTTGAATTGCTATATTAAGCGGGGGGTCACTTTGTCTTGTCGTAAGGATGCAGTCTGGGACACCATCTGCCTCCATTGATGCTCTGTCATGCCGTTTGAAAGGGCCATTACCACCTGTATGTCTCAGATGTCTGGGATACTGTATGTTTTGGGTATTGTTGTGGGCCCTGTAGGGGGATGAAGCTTTTTCTGAATGTATCATCAAGTGTGTTGGTGATATCAGTAGGGTCAGTATATTCAGTGCAATACTGCACAAGCACAGTGCAAATCTGTGTGTTACTGCTTAGATCCTTGACGTAGTCAAAGAAGCCTTTGTGGTCATATTCCAAATCCATGCTTATTTACCTGTGGGTGTCAGCCTTGGATGATTACAAGAGTAACATAAGTATCTTGCTAATACTGGTCACGGATGTCTGCATGTCTTGGGATTTGCTGCTGTTCTGGACTACTGTCCTACTTTGGTTGCATAGCCTGTATAATGCAGGGGTTCAGCAGAGTGGTGTCCTTGTGTAGGAGTAGTGAGTCCTGGTTTACTATTGATGGCATGACCCATATATCTTTGTAGGTGCTTATAGAGTGCATTTGTAATTCTGTCTGTATCTTGAGCAGTATCATCCCTGAGCATAGAGGCTGTGAACCCTCCCACCTCTGTCATTAGTACTGTGAATTTAGCTGTAGGAAAGGTATTCACTGTGTGTTCCTTGGGTGGGGGAGATGGTTGGGTGTGGAAATCATCAGTGAATAGTTCATGGTCAGATCTAAACAGTGACCGGTTTACCTCTGCTGTAGTGCACCTGTTGCACATGTCAGTGATTACCACTTTTAGTATTTTTTCACCTCTCATTAGTCCATCTACCAACTGATATGGGCCATATAAGGTGATAAATCCCAGGAAGTGCTGGGCCTGGAAGTGAATACTCAATTAGGTTATCCAATTAAGTGTAGGGTAACCGACATTGACCAATAACAGGGTGCCCGGTAGGACTGTCATGTTTACCACTGTCTCCAGATAGTTGTAGTGGTGCTCCTGGGTCATGGAGGGTTATCTGTAGCAGCTCACAGTTTGCATGGCAGTCATGGCTGATGTTAGCTGCACATGGATGATCACAGAGGTATGCTGCCCCACTAACTTGGAGGTGTAGGTATCCCCGATGAATATGGATACATCCCCTCCATGTCTGAGCCAGACCATGTTCAGTGGCTCTAATGTGTGTTATGGGTTGTAGTCTGATAGTGCCGGTGTGCTCACAGGAGCCTTATACAGGTCCCAGTCACAGAACAGATGTAGATGTTGTCCATACTGAGGGGTGCTGTGAGTGCGTGCATGTTGTGAGTACTACCACTGGTGTTGAGTAGCCTAACCCTCATTGATTCCACTATTGTGCAGTTCATGGAGGTGAGATTCACCTCTGAGACCTTCCTAAAAACGGCACCATTGGGGCGCCAAAAGCCTTGCCCAGCATTCCAAAACCTTAGGCTGACACATGCAACTTGGTATAGCATTGTTGCAGGCATGTTTCCCATCTGTGCTTGTGTCCCATCTTTCCTGTAGGTAACCTACTGGTAAGCAATACAAAGCCGGAAACTTATACAAGCCCACTAGCTTCCAAGATAGGCTTTTGGAGTGATTATGTATCAGTAGTCTGTATACTCTTGCTGTACTTAACTGTTGTCTGACTACATGGTGATTTTACACTGTATATCGTGATCAGATAACCCTGTATAATCACATATGTTGTTGGAGATGGCTTGCACTGTAGAGGTTCACATATAGGTAGTAGGCTATTTGCCCAAGGGCATTTAGAAGCATAGCTACAGTGTGGTGGCTTCATCTGCACCATTGATGAAGTAACTGAGCCTCTGTCAAGCATAGCCAATGAAGTAATTCCAGGCAGAGTTGCTGGAAGCTGTTGAAGACTGGGGTGCTGTAGGGTGATAGGGGCACATAGTGATCTCAAAAGGGCATGTTAACATGACAACTCAACAGCATTCAATTTCCCCAACAGGTCTTGCAGCTATAAAACTGGAGTGGCTCCCCCACACCCTGTGTGTTTGTTTCTGGGACACATGATCCAAGGGGTGTATATACTGTTGCCCAGTCACACATCAAGGTTTCCCCTGAAGTGTGTCAGTGAGGGGCTATGCCAAATGTAGTTAGGATGTTAATGTATAGTCTCTCAATTCATGTGTTATGTCGGCATTTCGAGAAGCTCACTGGGTGTGGGTAGGAACATTAATGTCAATAGTGTAATGGATACAGCATTTGCATAATATCTGTGCAGTCGTGGTTCAAATCCCAATAAAGTCAGAGATGTTTTACATGTTACATAGAATACCTTAACCACAGCTTGCATATATAGGTAGTATGCCACAGAATAATAAACATTTGGAACACATACAAACCCATGTGTGCTGGAGAGTACAGTTAACAGACAATGTAATGTTATGTAAGCACATAGTGAGATGTTATGTCACTGAAATGTATATATCCTGAGTAATTAGCAGAAGTCACCATATTTGCGTGCACAGGTTGTAGGATGTAAAGTTTGTTTTAACTGTGTACAACCGCTGGTATAATGTTGCACAAACACCTTTAAACCTGTGTACAACTGCTTAAATTAGCCTTATTCTGTAGTAAAACATGTCTAATATATCGAAGGTGTTGAACCCTGCACCATGCACACAACAGTCATGGGACCTAACACTAAGCCACCTAATCTGTATACATGGTAAGTGGTCATTAGACTACACCTTATACTACAGGCATTTCATAGTACACAGTCACTTTGTGTACATATGTACAGTACATTGTAATGTACTGTAATGTGTGAATCAACATATACAAGTCTACATATGTATAAGTGTTACAAATGAATACTAAATATATATATATATATATATATATATATATATATATATATATATATATATATATATAAACATCTATGTGACACAGAAGCATTCCAAATGGATAGAAGTGTACACAAAACGCATGCAGCTCTGGTATTACAACTATTAATACAAACCTAATTCCCCATAGAAGTAATGGTTGCTGTGTATGTGGAAGCTGGTGTGGGGGAGGACTGCTGGCTAATGGAATATGCATCAAGGAGGGCCTGTGTCGGATGTTCATTACATGAACTTGAGGGGTACACATTATGGGCACAATGTAAAAAGGGCACAAAACAAGAACCATTCTCATCCATAATACACCCTGTCAGGTCACATTGCAAACTGACTTCAACAAACATATGAACATTAACAGGTATCATACACATGTACACCAACTGACTTACACATTTGTTTGCAGTAGTGAGGAACGGCTGTAGTACACTGTACATACTAAACACCATAAAAGTTTTACATATCTCAGATGTCTCAGTGGTAAAGCCAGTGACTGCGGTGTTCATGGTACCGGTTTCAAGACCTGCAAGGGCTGTTACGTCATTTTGAGGTTCCAATAAGGGATGTCGGATGCAGGTTATTAAAGCACTTTTAAGCAGACATTAGCTGGTTATTGCGCCGGTAAGTGCCGGTAAGTGGCGCTTAAACATGACTACATGGATAAGCTCCACACAGGTTTAACCTTTGCTGAACATCATGCAGATCATGGGCAAAGCCGCTCACAACTGCTGAAATGTGTGTTAATCACCCTTGCACTACCAGTGCCTGCTCTGAGAGGTAAAATGACCACTGTCAGGATTAGAGCACACAACCATGTACACAATCTTCACAATAACCTACCACTAAGCTACCTGTGATGTACCAACGGCAGTTGTGTATTCTGACAGGTTAAAACACAAAAGGGAGGATTGTGTGGAAATAGGACAAACCGCCATGTACCCAATGAAAGGTGTATGCTATATATATTTATATATATATATATATATATATATATATATATATATATATATATATATATATATATATATATATATATATATATATATATATATATATATATATATATATATATATATATATATATATATATATATATATATATATATATGTATATATATATATATATATATATATATATATATATAGAGAGAGAGAGATGTTGATATATAGGGATATACATATATATGTAGATATTTAGATAGGTTAACAACATCTACACAACCATGGAGGTACATATAAATGGGATACCTACCAAATACCGAACGCTTGACATACCGACGCGAGTAATCACGAGGCTTAAAGATTGAAAGACCACAGTACCGAAATGTCAGAAGCATGAGTTTTAAAATCCAGATGTTAAGGGACATTTAGTTAGTGCTTCTGGTGTTGCGGTTCAGGTAGTAAGTGTATTTCTGAGGACTGTAGTGTGTGTAAGTGCGTGTTCTGAGAGTGGTGTGTGTTTCTGGGGGACTGTAATGTGTGGGTATGGGTTTGCTTTGTGCATCTGTTTGAGCGATCTTGGGGGTAGAATATTAAAGTAGGGGGGGTGAGGGGTGTAGGGGGGTTTGTCCACCTGCTCATACGTAGTACAGGATGGTTTGTTTGGATGTGGTGGGTAGCAGTGTGTCCTTGTGTGCGTGTGTGTGTTCTGTGTTTGTGTTACTTTCGTGAGTTTGACTGTTGCGTGTTTGAGTGTTCGGTAATGTGGGGTTTGGGAGTCTGGGCCCGGTGCCATGTGCGTCAGAATTGTGTGCATTTGGGATTCCATAGGTATCCCGTATACAGCGGTTGAAGTGTTCATATATGAGTATAACATGGACCATAGCAATCACACATTCTGCCACGACCAAACGTTATGAACAAAGGATATGGTGAGTATATGCCTATACACTATTACAAATATGTGCTATGGACATGAGCTAAAGATAGGGTTACCACCTGTCCCACTTTGCGAGGGGCAGTCCATCTTTGGGCAGTTGTGTCCTGACCAAAAATATTAAAAATGGCAAATGTCCTGAGATTGTAGGACATAATTATGTCCCATATTTTATGTAATAGTTGCATACAATAGGTATTTCTGTATCTAAAATACCTACATGTTACAAGAAACAGGATAAGCAACTAAACTGATACAAGAATAAGCTTTTATTTAAGCAAAAAAGTAAAGTTCTATCCTTTGTACTGACCGTGGGTTTGTGTTGGCCTGTAAAATCTGACGTGTGTCCCGAAAATGTCCCACTATGGCCATTTGAAAAGGTGGCAACCCTAGCTAAAGAGGGTCAGTCACCAACACCACTCCAATGACTGCAAATACCTATGACAGAAATACACAGACAGCTTTCATGTAGCAACACTTTATTACATTCCAATGTATTGCCGAAAGGATTAAAGGACTAACATCACCTGCATGCTATACAGGAACCAATTAACAGTGCCTTAATGAACCAGACTGCAATTACCATAGTATTAGTCCACTAAAGGATAGGTGTTCAAATAGGGAAGGAACCCTCACACACATATCAAATATGTATAAAAGCAGTTCCTACACACCTGCATCTGCTATATACACCCACCAACATCTCCCCCACACCCAAACCAATTACAATACATACTGTAATAACATCACAAATCATTCACTCACTGTACGACATATGCAGAAGCCTTAACATACCTTGTTGGAGACACACTAACATGGCCCTATGTGAAATAGTTACTGTTATACAATGGGACAGCTGCTGATGTTATAAGGTTTGTTTGCACTAATCCCGTTTCAGAGGGTTGTGTATACACCAGGAAGTTTTACCAATTACTGATTAACAGCACAGTATGATACACATGTGCACCAAACCAAAGATGTCTGGTGAGCACACTATAAACCACCTAACATTTTATGCATAGCCATACAGCCTTGAGCTGCTCAAACATCCTTGCCAGATTGAAAGATCTGCAGAAGTATCAGGTATAAACAAACCTTCATAAGCAGCAATATTCTGAAATATAACAGCTGTAGTCACGTAGAACAACATCTTCTAGCCATTACACATAATCCATGGGAGTCAGGAAGCTAATATATCTCTGTGTGTCTCCATATAGCTGTTGCAATACATCACAAACACATCCAGGCTGTCTTCCTCAAAAGTAAGGCAAAGGGACAACGCCCAAGTGGGTACTCAATTATACACCACTGTTGCCATGGTATTGGCTAATGGAGTAGCTGCACAGCTGATGTGCATGTAATTAACTACTTTGGAACACCAACTGGTAGGATAGCACATGTTACCGATATTTAACTATAAAAGGATGGCTTGTTACACATTCAAACCATCTGTATATACCAGCAGAACATTACAAAGAAGATTGAAACACAAACTGAAAAAGACTGAAATAACAGTCAACGACACCATGGGTTACTAATAAGGTATGTAGAACACTCAGTATGTCTGTGTGTGTAGTACCTGTTCTGTAATAATTAAAGTGTATGCAATGCATATAGTGGAAACAGTTATCTTGTAGTGATGTATTGTTGAGCATAATAACGCTTGTAGTATTTATGTGTGTACTGCTGTAGGTCACGAGCAAAACACCTCAAAGGTTAATAGGTAGGTACTAGGCTATTGACCCTAGGGCCTTTACAAGTCAAAAAGGTACCCTGGCTTTCGCCACCCAAGAAAATTATTTTCCTGTGCCCCTGTCAAGCAGAACCACAAAAGTGATCCCCGGGGTGAATTTCCTATTACCCATCCAATCATCAAGATTTTTCTTGTAGAGTGCTAATGAGGAGCTCTGTTTGACATAGATAGGTAATCTGTTCCAGAGTATGGGAAGTCTCTGGGACAGGAATTTATCCCTCCAGCATGTTCTGTTTATTGTGGTGGCAAAGTTTATGTCCCCAGAGCATGTAGCTCAGAGGGATTGGGATTTCTTTAAGTGGAGCATATCCAACAGCTCTGGGTTTGATATGACTTTGTATGTTAGGCAGAGATCGCCTCTGAGTAGGCAATATGAGACGGAGTAAAGCTGGAGTTTTTTGAGACGGTCTGCATAAGGCATCTGTTTGAGGCCAGTAATCCTCTTTGTGAGGTATTTTTGTGGCCTTTCCAGTTGTTGTAGATGTCTTGTAAGGTACATACCAAAAGGGGCATTGTACTCTATAATGGGTCTAATGAGTGATGAGTAGAGGGGAACAATGACCTCTTTTTTTCTGGATGCGAAACCTTTTGTGATGAGGTGTGCCATGTAGAAGGATTTCCTGATCACTGTGGTGATGTGATTATCAAAGGAGAGACTACCGTCCACCTGTGTCCCTAGGTCTCTTATCACACTTTCGGTGTTAAGTAGACTACCGCCTATGTGGTAGTTCATGGGTACAGAGTTTTTACCAAAGGGGATGACAATGCACTTTTTGGCATTGAGCTTGAGACCATGTCTTTGACACCAGGCATCTGTCTCAGTGAGGCCCTTTTGTAGGATGTCCACATCATTAGGGGTTTTGATTATGGCTCCTAGTTTGCAGTCATCTGTGAATTTAGTTAGCCAAAGACCTTCTGTGTTAACCTGTACTTCAGAGAAGTAGATACCAAACAGGAGAGGACCCAGGACTGAACCCTGCAGTACTCCACTAGTCACTAGTCTGAAGTCTGATTTGGAGTCTGCTACTTTCACAGTGTGGGTTCTGTCAGTAAGCCAGTTGGCAACCCATCTTGTGACATAGGGATTTATACCTAGTTTAGTAAGTTTATCTATAATTCCAGAGTGGGGGATGGTGTCAAACGCCTTGGTGAGATCTAGATAGGCTGTGTGAACCACCTTTCCCTCATCTATGGCTTTGGTGACTACTTCAAAGAAGTCTATCAGGTTTAGGAGACATGATCTGCCTTTTACAAACCCAAACTGTGTGGGCTCCAGAGTTTGGAGATCACCAATGTCTTTGTTTATGAGTTCCATGATGATACATTCCATGGCCTTGCAGACAAGGCTCATCAGGCTAATGGTGCAGTAGTTCCCAGGGTCTGTTGTGGCCCCCCCTTTGTGGAGTGAGGTAACTGTCATGGTGTGCCATTCAATGGACACAAAGCCTGAGGTGAGGCTATGATTGAACATGGTACTTAGGTGGGGTGCCAGTTAATTCTGTAGTTCATGTAGAAGGCAGCCTGGGATGTTGTTAGGTCCCATGGATGCTGTGTTCTTGGCTTTGGAGAGTGAGGTTTTTACCTGTGCAGCTGTGATTATAGGAGCTTTGCATTCTTCCGGTATAAAGATGGGCCCTTTAGGGGGTGAGAGGGGGATAAACTTAGCACTGAACCTATCTGCCAGGATGTTGGCAATATCAGTTGGTTCTGTATATTTAGTATCATTGTGCTGTAACTCAGAGCAGATCTGAGTGTTGCCATTGAGATTGTTGGCATAGCTATAGAATACTTTGTGGTTGTCTTTAGAATCAGTGGCAATTTTGTTTTCATAACTAGCTTTGGAGGATTTTATGAGGGATCTCGGCTTCTTACTGAGGCTGACAAGGGAGTTCCTCCAATCGTGGGATTTTACTCTTTTTTGCAACAGTTTCTTCTGTTGTAGAGATTGTTTATGGCAGAAGACCACCAGATTGGCTTCCTTTTTTTGGAGGATAGCATCTTGGTTCTGATAGGGATAGCATGATCCATGCACTCGTGTAAATGCTTATAAAGTGCATTTGTGTAAGATTCAACAGTTGGAACTGTATTGTCCATCTGCATGGGTGTCATGAAGTTTGCCACTTCTGTCTTAAGAAGTGTGAAGTTGGCTTTGGAGAAATTGTTTACGGTTGTATTCCTAATGGGGGGTGGGAGCGGGATGTGGATGTCTAGGGCGATTAGCTTGTGGTCGGATCTGACCAACGAGGAGCTGTCCTCTGGTGTGGAACACTGGTCACCCATGTTGGTGATGACCAGGTCTAGGATATTGCTGCCCCTGGTGGGGGTGTGGATAAGTCAATCCAAGGCATTGGAATTGATAATTTCCAGAAAAAGTTGGGCAAAAGAGTTGGTACATGAGTAGTTTTCCCAGTTATTAGAGTGTTGGGTTGTCCCAGTTATTAGAGTGTTGGGTTGTACCTTAATATTTTCCAGTGTATCAAGAAAAGAGGAGTGGGAATCCTGGTGCATGGTGGGGTGTCTGTAGCAAGCTACAATCTGGATTGCGGTTTTGCCCAGAGTTAGTTGAACTTGGATAATCTCGGATGCATTATGCTGAGCAACTAGCTTGGAGGTGTGGATATCCTTAATGAATATGGACATGCCTCCACCTTTAGTGTTTCGGTCTGGGTTTGGTGGCCGAAAGGTGTGGTATGTATTATAGCCTGGTAATGCAGGGGTGCTCTCTGGAGCTTTGAACCAGGTCTCTGTCACTGCACAGATGTCAATGTTCTCCATTTTAAGGAGTACCTTAAGTGAGTACATTTTGAGGTTTAGACTTCTAGCATTGAGTAGCATTACCCTCAGATTTTGCTTGCTTGTACCTGTTACAGTGGTGAATTTGTCATTTGAACCTTGCCTACAAAAGGCACTCTAGGGGTGGCAAGACCCTTTGCCAGTATCTGGAATCCCAAGGGTGACAGGTGCAGGCCATCTCTGGCAAAGCAGCGTGGTCTGTCGATCATGTCATCCCAGGCAGACAGATACTGGATTCCCTTAGAAGCACACCAGTAGCTTAGCCAATTGTTAAAGTCAATCATTTTGTCCTTGTACTGTGGTGTAATTCTGGGTGATGGCAGGATGCTACTCAGGGCTAGGGTCATACCGGCCTGGGCTACAAGATCAGAGAGCTCCTCCATGTCTCTTTTCATGTAGTCCAGGGAGGTACATCTCAGGTCATTCACACCAACATGGACAATGACAGAGTTATATTTGTACTTGTTGTGGAGTGACATGAGTGCTTGCGTTATGTGGCGGATCCTGGCACCTGACAGGCAGCTGACAGTAACTTTTTCCTTGTTTAGCCTTGTGAGTGGAACATCAGTGTGCCTGACTATAGAGTCATCTATGACTAGAGTGTTGGGTACGTTATGCCTTATGGGCTGTAGTTGAGTGGCACACTGAGTATGTGGGCTATGTGACATTTGGGTTGTGTTGAGGGTGGAAGTTGCTTGCATTTCTGCTTTGGAGGTCTCTGTTGTTTGGGCAGATTTGTACTGAGAGCCTCCGTGAACGTAGGTGTGTGTTTTGTGCTTCTTTGTGTGTGTTTTGGTGGTGTAGGTTTTGAGGGACTATGCGATGAGTGTGGTGCAGTGCAAGTGTTTACCTTCTCCTCTTGACTGTCTAGTCCAGTCTTTGGTGAAGAGAGCTTTGCTTCCAGTTTGGCTAAATAAGTGCATCTCTCACAGGTCATAGTGTTGGGTGGTAGGAGGAGAGGGTTGTCTGTGTACATGAGGCAATTGCTGCATTGTCCCAAGATGCCCAGATTCATCAGGTAGACAGGAGAAGACATCGGGAGCTGACCTTTAGACATGCCTGAATAGGTGCTTATTTATTAAGTACTAAAAACTGTTTTCCTCTAGACAAGTGAGGAAAGTTGAGTACTGTAGTAATTTGTAACTTATTTAGTGCTTACAATGAGTTCTGAACAAGTGCTGAGATCAAAGAAACAGATGAGTGCTAAAAGTAAAAAGCTGGCTAGTTGCCAGGGAAATTTTGAAGAACAGACTTTATGGTGCCAGGAATAGTTTAACCCCAGTTAAGTGGGGGGGGGGGGGCTTAGGAGTTCACAAACAGTCCTGGGCGCAGCAAATCCATATCTGACCTGCTACAGGAAAGGGGGGAAGCAAGCTTAGAATTTTTTTTCCAGTAAAGTGGAAATGGAGAAAGCTGGAACAGAAGTTAATTCAACATTAAGAATCTGAGTGGGTTGGCCTTCACAAATGTTCTCTATTAGATTGAGTGAACTAATGACACTAGACTGGGAGGAGTGTCACAGATCAAATATACAGTATGGGCGGGCAACTACAAAGCCAACAAGTATAAGAATACACAACACTAGGGAGGATGGGTGGGAAAAATTACAATTCCTAGCTGTAGCTATGAAATGAAAGTTTTAAACAGATCAAGGAGCAGACTCGAGAATGCTTTTAACTGTAAACAGACAAAAATGCACAGAAGAGCTCGGATAGAGCCCTCACAAACAGAAAATACAACTCTCAGTATGAAAAAGCAGTTTACAGTTAAGTAATGTTAAAACAGTATAAAACAGTACATATATGCAGTGAAACAATAAAAAAAGCTTTATAACAGCGCAAAATGTAGTAGATCAACTGTATAGCACAATTTTAAGCATTTCAGAAATGCAGTTCAGTGAAATAAGTGCAAGAAATAACTTATTCTGCTCTTGGAATCTTAAGGAATTTCCACTTATGCAATGCAATCCAGAGCCTGACAATACAAGCAGAACCTTTATAAGACACAGGGTTTATATGTCTATTGGCATTTACAATACACAATAAGACACAGGGTTTATATAGCAGTATACACCACAAGGTATGCTATATAAGGACTTTGAACCCAACAATTCCTCTTCAGCCGCTGTCAGTGGCTGGGTTTGTCCAACAAGTACATGCTATAACAGGGGATAGTATATGTTGATATATTGTAACAGTAGTCATATGTATGGGTGTATTACTGAGAATAACATGTCGAAGGTGGGCCTACTGTGCAATTATGATTTGCATTGTGGGATATTGTGCCAATAACTGTGTAATGTACAGTATTGTAGGCAGATATGTATCACATTTTACATAGCATTACTGTTATGTTAGGCAAACATTAGTTATGTCTATTGGCATTTACAATATACAATAACAGGATACATATAACTTGTAGTCACCCGACAGTTTATCAGCATGATAGCAAAGTAAAATGGAAGTGCTAGTTAACTATCCATGCACATAAGACATGTAATAGGTTCATAGGTTCATAGGTTTATAGGTAGGTACTAGGCTGTCTGTCCAAGGACATTTATAAGCCTAGCTAGAGTGTGTTGGCTTCCACCACCCCCTTAGGTTAGTTCCCTGTGCCTCGAACAGCAGAGCCATTAGTTCCCTGTGTCTCTGTCCAGCAGAGCCACTGCTGTGATCCCTGGGGTACATGTCTGTCTCCCATCCACCCGTCAAGGTTTCTCTTGAAGAGTGCTAGTGAGGGACCCTGCCTGTTGTACATTGGAATCATGTTCCAAAGCATGGGGAGTCTCCGGGTCAGGAATCTATCCCGCCAGCACGTCCTAGCTATCATTGTGGTTAGGTTTATATCCCTAGAGCATGTGGCTCTCAGGGGCTTTTGTTTAGGTGGAGCATATCCAGCAATACTGGGTTGGACATGAGCCTTGTATGTCAAGCAAAGATCACCTCTGAGTACGTGGTATGCAACCAAGTACAGCTGGAGTTTCTTTAGTTGGGCTGCATAGGTCATCTGTTTGAGGTAAGTAATCATCTTGGTGTAGTACTGTTGTAGTCTTTCAAGCTGTTGCAGTTGTCTAGTAAGATATATCCCAAATGGGGTGTTGTATCCTTTAATGGGTCTAATAAGTCATGAGTAGAGAGGCATAATGGCCTCCTTTGTTCTGGATGGGAACCCATTTGAGATTAGGGGGCCATGTAGAAGGATATTCTAACCCCCTTTGCAATATGGTTATCAAAGGAGAGATTGCTATCTACTTGGGTTCCCAGATCCCTTATTACCTTTTCTGTATGTAGAGGACTACCACCTATGTGGTCACCTATGTGGTAGTCCGCGGGTAATTCGTTTTATCCAAAGGGGATGACAATGCACTTTTTGGCATTCAGCTTGTGGCCATGATATTGACACCAGGTAGCCATCTCAGTGAGACCCTTCTGGAGGGTGTCTGTATCAGCTGGGGAACCAATTATGGCCCCTAGTTTGCAGTCGTCTGCAAACCTTTTCAGCCAAAGTTCTCCTGTACTTGCCTGTACCTCAGAGAAGTATATACTGAACATGAGGGGTCCTAGGACTGAGTCCTGGGGGACGCCACTTGTAACTGGTTTACAGTCAGACCTAGGGTATGCAACTCTCACTGTGTGGGTTCTGTCCATGAGCCACTTTGCAAACCATCTCGTGACGTAGGGGTTAATGTTCAAGTGGATGGGTATGTCGATAATACCAGAATGGGGAATGGTGTTGAAAGCCTTTGAGAGATCAAGGTAGGCTGTGTGGACCTCCTTACCCTCATCTAATGCCTTGGTAACTGTCTCAAAGAAGTCCACCAGGTTTAGGAGGCATGGTCTGTCCTTAACAAAGCCAGACTGGGTGGGGTCAAAGGTTTGGAGGTACCCAATGTCTCTGTGAATGAGATCCATGATGATATGCTCCATAGCCTTGCAGACCAGGCTAGTCAGGCTTATAAGGCAATAGTTCCCGTGGCTTATTTTGGAGCCACCTTTGTGGATTGGGATAACTGTTGCTGTGTGCCATTCAGGGGGCACAAAGCCTGATGTGAGGCTCTTACTGAACATGGTGCTTAAGTGGGAAGCCAGTTTGTTCTGAAGTTCATGTAAAACACTGCCTGGGATGTTGTCTGGTCCCATGGATGCTGTGTTTTTGGCTTTATAGAGTGCAGCTTTTACCTGCGTAGTTGTGATTACAGAGAATCTGCATTCTTCCTGTATAGATATGAGCCCTTTAGGGGGTGAGAGGGGGGATAAAGTTAGCACTGAACCTATCTGCCAGGATGTTGGCAATATCAGTTGGTTCTGTAATCTTTGTACCTTTGTGCTGTAACTCAAAGCAGATCTGGGTGCTGCCATCAAGATTTTTGACATAGCTATAGAATGCTTTGTGGTTGTCCTTGGAATTAGTGGCAGTTTTGTTTTCATAGCTAGCTTTGGAGGATCTTATAAGGGATCTCAGCTTCTTACTGAGGCTGACCAAGGAGATCCTCCACTCATGGGATTGTGTACTTTCTTTTGCAACAGTTTCTTCCTTCTATTGTACAGTTTGTTTAGGGCAGGGGACCACCAGATTGACTTCCATTTTTTTGGAGGATAGCGTCTTGGTTCTGTTTGGGATAGCATGATCCATGCACTCGTGTAAGTGCTTATAGAGTGCATTTTTGTAGGATTCAGCAGTTGTAACTGTATTGTCCATCTGCATGGGTGTCATGATGTTCACCACTTCTGTCTTAAGAAGCATGAAGTTGGCTTTGTAGAAATATTTTACTGTGGTTTTCTTAATGGAAGCTGGGGGTGGGATGTGGATATCAAGAGTGATTAGCTTATGGTCGGATCGGACCAACTAGGAGTTGACTTCAGGTGTGGAACACCAGTCACTCATGTTGGTAAAGACCAGGTCTAGGATATTGTTGCCCCTGGTGGGGGTGTGGATAAGTTGATCCAGGGCATTGGAGTTTATGAATTCCAGAAAACGTTGAGCTAATGCGTTGGTACATGAGTAGTTTTCCCAGTTAATGGTGGGGTAGTTGAAGTCGCCTATTAGTAGGGTGTTTGGTTGAACCGTAATAATTTCCAGTACATCAAGAAAAGAGGAGTGGGTATCCTGGGGCATGGTGAGGGATCTGTAGCAAGTTACAATTTGGATTGCAGTTTTGCCCAGAGTTAGTTGCACTTGGATAACCTTAGATGCATTGTGCTAAGCAACTAGCCTGGAGGTGTGGATATCCTTAATGAATATGGACACACCTCCGCCTTGGGTGTTTCGGTCCAGGTTACATGGCCGAAAAGTGTGGTATGTGTTATAGCCTGGTAGTGCAGGGGTGCTCTCTGAAGCCTTGAAGCAGGTCTCAGTCACTGCAGAGATATCGATGTTCTCCATTACAAGGAGTGCCTCGAGTGAGTGCATTTTGAGATTTAGACTTCTAGCATTGAGTAGCATTAACCTCAGTTTTTGCTTGCCTGTTCCTGTTATGGTGGTGAATATGTTATTTGAACCTTGCCTAAGAAAGGCACTATAGCCAGTATCCGGAATCCCAGGGGCAACAGGTGCAGGCCATCTGTGGCAAAGCATCATGGTCTGTCGACCATGTCATCCCAAGCAGACAGATACTGGATCCCCTTAGAATGACACCAGAAGCTTAACCAATTGTTGAAGTCAATCATTTTGTCCTTGTTCTGCAGTATCATTCTGGGTGATGGCAGAATGCTACTTGGGGCTAGGGTCATACCTGCCTGGGCTACAAGAGCAGAGAGCTCTTCCATGTCTCTTTTCATGTAGTCCAGAGAGGTACGTCCCAGGTCATTCACACCAACATGGACAATGACAGAGTCATATTTGTACTTGTTGTGGAGTGACCTGAGTGCATGGGTCATGTGGAGAATCCTGTTACCCGACAGGCAGCTGACAGTAACCTTCTCCTTGTTTAGTCTGGTGAATGGGACATCAGTGTGCCCAACTATAGAGTCTCCTATGACTAGTGTGTTGGGTACGTTGTTTTGCCTTACTGGCTGTGGTTGAGTGGCACACTGAGTCTGTGGGCTATGTGTCATTGGGGTTGTGTTGGGGGATGGTGGTTGCTTGCGTTTCTGCTTTGGAGGTCTCTGTTGCTTAGACAGATTACTATTGAGAGCCTCTGCGAATGTTTTTGTGTTACTATGTGTGGATTTCGGTGGTGTAGATTTAGTGAGACTATGTGATGAGTGTGGTGTGGTGCAAATATTTACCTTCTCCACATAACTGTCAAGTTCAGTCTTGGTTTGAGAGAGCTTTACCTCCAGTTTGGCTAGATAAGTGGATCTCTCACAGGATGTAGTGTTGGGTAGTAGGAGGAGAGGGTTGTCTGTGTACATGAGACAATTTCTACATTGCCTCAAGATGCCCAGATTCATCAGATAGACAGGAGAGAACACTAGTAGCTGACTCTTGGACATGCCTGAATATACAACTATTTTCATCTAGATAAGTGAGGAAAGTGAGTACAAAAGCTGTTTTACTCTAAGCAAGTGAAAAAAGTATGTACAAAAACTGTTTAACTCTAGGTAATGAGGAAGATTGAGTGCTATAGTAATTAGTAGCTTATTTAGTGCTTACAAGTTCTTAACAAGTGCTGAGCATGAATAAGCAATCCACATAGGGTCTTGGATAACATAAACACACTGCTCCCCCCAACAGGTACACAATCATATATCCATGTACACTACAGAGCCCCTGTAACCACAACTATGCAGGTACAAGCTGCACTCAGGCTGCATGGGACCTGTCCACAATATGGCAAAACAATTTGCTCTCCACATACACATCATGTAAAACATAGCTTCATGTCAGGCTGTGTACACACTGAATGGTGCACACCAACAGTTATCACAACCCACAAAGGGGGAGACACCACTGATAATGGGAAGTACTGCACTACTACTCTGCTGAGTCTGGTCTGAAAGGCCATGAACCTTGATCAACTTATTTGATGTCAGCAGTACAGAAGTAGATGACAGAAAGGTTGATTTCACACTGCATATCATAACCTTGCCAGGTCATAGGACATCATCACCTATACTGTGTTCCACCTACACTCAGTATACTAGATGTACATTCCTATGTCACAGGAGTGTTTTGCAATTGGACTGCTGGCAGAACCAACATTACAGAAGGTGTCTGAATAATACATGCACATCACACCAGTGCCAGCTACAGTAAGACAGGGTTAATTCATTGTACTGCCCCTGATTGTAGTCTATGCCACACAGACTAACAGAAGGCATCTGCCTATTGAAGTATGCGAATGACTATGACCTAGGAGCAATAGCTGACTTATAGTGTTGTGGACAACATACAGAAGGGGCTTTGTGGGTGAGGTGTGTGACATATGGCCACAATCTGACAGCTACATATTGCATTGTCACCCATATGTTAATAACCCTGTACTCATGAACTACCACCTAGGCACTGGTCAACATAATGGACACTGTGTGTAAGGGATGCAGCTGGGCAGTTGTCTTTCCTGTGATAGTTACGTCACAACACCTGTCAGGTAGTCATAAGTGGCAACCCTAATCATGACAGGGTGCCATCCTTGAATATAGAGATCATTGTTCAGCCATTCTCAACACTTAAGTGACCCATATCAGATCACATATTTCCTTTAAGGGGTATTGTCCATGTTCAGATGGCCTACACCAGCCTTCCCAATCTCCATCTCCACTATGTAGCATGATGTCTACCCTGAATAAAGTCATGTCCAACCCAGTGATGTTGGACATGCTACACGTACACATCCTGATTTCAAACACATACTTCATGGACATCCACCTTCCTAGTACAAGGATCACCACATGCTGGACAGATCCTTGCCCCATACACTTTACATACTCCTGCCATACTATGCATCCCTGTCCAGCAAAGCTGCACATTGTCCCTCTTTCAGACATGGTGTGATGACCACATGGTAAATGTATCATTAACCCTGTGGATCAGTTATGTGGCACTGCTTGACCTGGCCCCAGAAACCCACCTGTCGGCTACAGCTAGGTAACCTTTCATCCTAGGCTCATACATGGCCCAGGGCATATAGCCTACTAATTGACTTTGACAGTACATGCTATAGTTGATATCCATCCCTGCAAATACCATCAGGCTAGCCAGTGTCCCATGTGTATCACATGTGCAACACAGGTGATACATGGCAGGATGTTGAACTGCTGTACAGTGCCATGTAGATGTATATGGCAAAACACATACATGTAAAACCTTCCGTGAGCAAGTCTGCAGGGTCACAGGTCATGTCTGTTAAGGCAGTATAAGTCTTTATATGTGACATAAACACAGCATCAAGGTCAACTGCATTAATGTGGACACATCCAGGCATGTGCTGATAGGTAAGAACACCAGTACAGGCAAACAGACATGCCCACATCAAGACAGCATCCACATGGAGAATGAGCAATGTAATCAGGTGAGACACACACATATATGATGATAATATCCAATCACCATTGAGTGTCAAATGTGTGTGACACAAACATGTCAGTGGTGTCAGTGTCATGTAGATTTGCAAATACAACTATTTAATCGTAATAAATGCGATGCACATGTATGTTCAGCTGTAGCTCTGTATGTCTCTGTGAGTTACTGTGACCTGTCTCCATCATTATGTCTTCCAGGTATGCCGTCTGCAAGGCTATCACCTTATACCCGCTTGGAGGATGAGGCGCTCACCCCATACCTACATAATAATCATCATGTACTGTTCAGCCATGTGCCACAGGATGCACAGCAGCAGGATGCCCTGTGGCAGGAACTTCGCAGGAGGGTTAATGATGGGATTGGCCACAACTGCACATACCAGCAGGTGCACAGACACTGTACAGACCTAATTAGATGGGCGAAACAGCATGCAATGCAATCGCCAGAGAACAAGGTGCAACAGGTGGTGGGCCACCAAACCAGCCCCCACTCACATGTATGAGGAGCTACTGGCCAACCTGGGGATACCTGCAGAACAATATCCACAAGCCTTAGCAGATATCGTGGAGGTGGGTCTCTCTCAACCACCGAGCCTGGAGTGTACTGGTAAGTCACTACTGCACATATAACAACAATATTCCATATAGTTACATGTGTCACTGTACAATATGTAATGTAACATCATATGCAAGGCATGTGTACACACATGCCGCATACTATAGTATGCTACTCTGTGTATGCACACATGTGCATACTCCATAGTATAATCTATTGTACTGGCGTATGTGTTAACATGCACATTGTACCCTGTAGCTATCATACAGGCGTGGATAATGATCATACTGCTGTGTCACCCCTATTTAGGTACCTCTGACATTCTGTTGCAACAGCAGCCTGTTGCAGGTGAGACTGTTATTATTTATCAGGCATGTTAATGCACAGATCTATCTGCCATGTGGCCATTTACCACATGTACACATAATGTATGGTCCTGTCACAATATACAGGTCAGACCTGCAATGCATCACAATGGCTACCCATGTGCAATACTTGCAAACTATGTGAAACACCGACATGAAACCTCACAAACTGTCATTGCCAGATGTGTGCACAGTTGTGCATACAATGGTGGAGGTGTTGTTCACTGTAGGGACATGTACTACAAATCAGAACTACACATGTGGGGAATACAAACAGTACTACACAGTGAGCTGGGGTATGGCCAGCCCACAGAATTCACCGGTGTGGAGTATACCCCTGCTATGAATGTCATACAATGTGATGTGCTATCTGACATGTCCATGACATCTAGTGGGCTGACTGCAACACTGCCTAACTATCCTGAAAAACATATCCCACATACCAAACATACCACCCTTTGTCTGCATAACCCAGTCGTCAGTGGAGCATATGACATCTATGGGTGTATGTCATATGGGAAAACACAGACATGTGAAACAGATGCCCATCACAACCATTTGGCCAACACATGTTTACACATGGCCATGGAGG
This sequence comes from Protopterus annectens, assembly GCF_019279795.1. Lineage (NCBI taxonomy): Eukaryota > Metazoa > Chordata > Ceratodontiformes > Protopteridae > Protopterus > Protopterus annectens. Next base: position 649,336,615 of record NC_056734.1, on the reverse strand, counting down.
ATGGCCAGAGACATGAAGCAACACACACAGTAGATGTGATGTGCTTGTGTGTGCACCCTGTCATACATTGGCTCCACATGGTCTAACTATGGCCTTCGTGTAATGGTTATATTGCAGATGTGGAACACTAGACGTCCTACAGGCCTGTGCCCATCTTGTCTATGCGTGACATCAATCCACCACATAAGATGTGTTGAACATCTTGAGTGTGTCACGACATGACAGCAGTCACCTGTACAGTATCCACATACATACACAGACAACCACATCAGCCCACAGATACAGTACATTCCCCTTGTTGGTGTCGGACATCACTGTCATCCTTGCTCCTCATGTGCATGTGTGTGTGGTACACAGATGTCATGTGGGGCATGGTGTACCGACGAGTTTGCCATATCTGGCCATAGTTGCCAGACAGCAGCAATATGGTTGCAAATATGCAGGGGTGTCATCCGTATACCCTTCAGTGACCTGTGTCACACATTCCACATCATGGTTTAGTGTGTATACACCTCAGTGACATGGGTCACATTCCACAGTATATATGTATTGTATCTGAACACAGTCATGGCTATGAACTGTGTCTGTAACTGACACTGTATTGCAATAGAGATGACTCATGATTCCCTACAATGGCCATGCACATCAGCTAAATGTGCAGTATATCTGTAGGGTGGACAGACAACACTGCATTGGGACACCATTACTCCACTGTATATTTGACAGGACACCATTGTGTTAAACATGTATGCATGTCATTGCACACGTCAGCAGATCACATGTCATGCTACATATGATTGTCAAGGTCATATGTCACACATCAGGCAGGTGTGCTGTTAACCTGTGCTGGTCTACATGGTGTAACACAAGGATGTATGCTAACTACTACTATGATTGTGTAATTTGCATGCCTTCTGCTATGACACATGCATGTGGTTGTGTGCAACCCAGGGATGTATTATAACTACCACTATTATTGTCTGAGCTGCATGCCGTCTGCCGTATCACATGCATGTTGCATACCTTCTGCCATATCACATGCATGTTGGGTGCCATAGCGTGTGTGTGTGTCTATTATATAGATTGTAATGTACAGTTCTTGTCTGCCCCTTACAGGTGATGTAGGTGCGTTCCCCTCCTGCGGTCCATCTGATGTTAGTGTCCCCACAGACTCTAGCAGTGATAATGAACGTATGACTGAGGCACAGGCAGGGTTGTCAGGGGCTGAGTCTGTACCATTGGTTGCCATTCCACCTATATCTCCCTCATCCCCACACACAGTTCTCATGCCAACACATACCCCATCACCAGTGGCCATAGAGGAAGGACAGTTGCTGTCTGGTAGCTTGGAACAGGAAAGTGTGGAGGCTATGGAAGGTGTGCCTGCAAAACATGGTGTCAACCAACTGACTGGTGATGCCCCACAGAGGCATGTGGCCAGTGCTGCTCATAGGAGGACCTCTAGCCAACATGCCCCTGCAAGAAAGAGCTCAGCAGCTGGTGTCACCAGATGCATGTTTCAGGCTGTAATGGAGGCACAGGCATGTGCTGAATGGCACACCAGAGAAGATCAGAGGCTTCAGAGGGCTGCTGTCCATTCTTTAAACAACAACATCTAGGCAATGGCAAATGCTCAACAGCAGATTGCTGAAGTTTTGGATAGACGATTGGGTGACATGGTTGGAGTCCTTGACTGTGGCATGACAATCCGCGAGCATGAGCTGTCTGTGCTGGAACATCTGGTAGGAGTGAGGTGTCGGGCACATGGATGTAGGCCAGCTACATCACCTGTTTCAGGTCTACGTGAACAAGCTACCTCACATGCCCACTCCCATAGTGGCGGTAGTAGGCCAGCTACATCACCTGTTTCAGGTCTACGTGAACAAGCTACCTCACATGCCCACTCCCATAGTGGCGGTAGCAGCAGCAGTGCAGCTGGTGCTGTGCTGTCCACAGCAGGACACAGCAGGCCACGTGCACGTGGCCCTGGACGGTACCAACAGGGACACGGTTCCAGTGGACATGTGTCATCAGACAGTACCCAGTCTGTACCTCTGTCTGGTATTGCCAGTGCAACCCCTGGCAGGCACAGGTCAAGTGGCCATGGCCGAACACCGTGAACTGTAAAACCTGACCTGTACATTCCGCAGCTGTCAATAATACCCCTGTGTAGGCCAGACACATGCCAGAACTGTGTGCATACATACACGCACACACCGGAAACCTATGTAGAGCACCGTAACACACACATGCATAACATCCACACATGCCCAATTAGATCAAAGGCCCTAACCCACACACATGATGTCATCCAATGGTGCAGCCTAGGCCTCTGGCAAACATTATCACCCTGTGCATATGATGATGCTTGTGCCACATCCCTGTCATCCACACCATCGGTGCAGGGTCATGCTCATATTGTCTGATGCATAGGGTGAACAGACTAGGAAGATAAGGGTAGATTACAATTGTTGTGTGCTGTTGACAGGCAGCAGACATGCCATGTAGTACAGATTTAGAATGCATTTTGTACTGTTAACAGCATGTGTCTTGTGTAACAACAGTAACTGTATGTTGGTCATGATGTTCTGCCTTCCTCCTTCAGGTCTAATTGCATGTGCTGGTGGATGTCAGTGTTTGCAGTTAGTGTCCCATATGTAAATGTGGACTACTCACAGGTATGTATGAAAATACCAGCATGCACTATGTAGCTTCTACATCACAGTTAGAAAGTCCCATGTTCCAAACACGTCTACTGATCTACTGATGCAAGAGCATGATAGCTGTGTATTAAGATACTGTGGCTAGAGATGTGAAATCCACACTGGGTGACATCACAGGTAACAGTTACATGGAGTGGGGAGGTAAGAGAGTGGTCTAGCTGATGACAAGGGTAGAGGCCAGTGGGAAGCGTGATGCCTCATTGGGAAGCAGTAATACATGTTCCCATGACAAGATGCAAACACACAACTACATCCACACATTCAGGTATTCACACACATGTATTCAGAGACACAGTAACACACCAACACACTCACGGATTCACTGATACAGTAACACACACACACACACACACACACACACACACACACACACACACACACACACACACACACACACACACACACACTTGCTAGTCTTGAGGTGAGGACCCCTGCCTATGTGCAAATCATCATTACAGTACTGTGCACTTACATGATGTGCCACAGAGATTACACATGTACAAGTAGTCAGTATGGCCTAAGATAGAGGACATCAATAGGGATAGTAGATTGCATCGCCTGGATGGGGGAGGGGTCTTATCAGTTCACTATGGTAACATACATCCTCACTCCAGGGACCAGACAGCCATACATGCATACACACACACACACACACACACACACACACACACACACACACACACACACACACACACACACACACACACACACACTGTGGCATTCACTATTGAATGCACCTATGTCACGCACATACAGATACCTCACATATGTGAGATACACACCCCTGTCTATGTCCTTCTTTCTACATTGCAGTCTGTACAGATGTCTACAGCAGTGTACAGGAGAGTGAGTAATAATTGAGATGTATTCCCCACCATATGTGACATATATGGACACACACGCAACCACATATGCCAGTACTGTGAATCATCAAACACCTGCCTATCTCATGATATGTATGACAGACTCACAGCAGTATTGCATGCATTACAAAGTGTACTGATGCTTCCTTTAGCTGATATATGCACACAGGAGTTCTTAACTGTTACAGGTGTTAAATGATTTACCTTCGGTGTCACCCTGACTGCTGTCTACGTTGTGTGTGTTCCCCTTCAATTAACAAAACCATAGCTTAGCAGTTACACAAGTTATTGTATGACTGCTTGTGACACACCTGTGAGCTGTCCTCAACCAACATCCATCTGCAAAGATGCCCCACCACTTAGTTATGTCCACACATCTGTCCATACCTGAAGTACATCTTACCATACTTTCAGCATATCACCATATACAGTTGGCAATGTTGAGGCTGCATTGCAACTGCATGATGTACTAAGACACACATCACCTGCAAACATCAGCAACTGCACATGCATGGTATCTGAATGCACACCACTACATGTACATGTGTGTAGGTCCTATATTCTTGTCATTTGGGCATGTTTGTAGACATTGCTATTGGTGGACATGTGTAATGACATACATGACACATGGACTGTTGTATGATATGATAGGTGTAATGGGTGGCCAGTATTGAGGGAATGCTACCTCAGTAAACATTGATATCACACCTTATGTGCTGTTAGCATTCAGCAGCCATGGACCTACCTTCCATGTGCATGTGTGTAATGGCTGTAGCCACCTGTCTGCACAAAGGACAACAACAGCTATGCTATTTACATATATGTTGTATGTGTGTGGCATGTACATATCTAAGGCAGGTACATGTATGTCATATCCAAACATGAGGGTGTTTACTGGTGTACAGCAACAGTCATCTGTTAATTCTGAAAATAACCGAGGGCCCCTGGTATGTGTACAGCTGACCTGGTTAAAACAGTGGTATCATTGCATTGCATAACACATGATGCATCTGTGTCAGTACATGGGTACTCTGCACAGTTGATGTAGAGCTAGGTACAGTCCACTGGTCAAAGGTCACATGGTGTTGTACTATTATATGTCCTACCACATGTATGGATGTGTGTTGGTGGTCCGAGGTCATGGTGGTATCTGAGGGTTACATCCTAGAATGCAGCTTTTGACACTGTGTCCTGCACCTGACTCATCTGTGATGCCTTTTGTGGGAGTACTGGTCAGTACATGTGAGTGGCCTTCATGTATGTGTGGATACCACCACCTGGAGCTGTCCGTACCTGTGTTATGGCCCACATGTCTGGTTCTGAGGTATATGGATGGTGGTAGTGCTATTGTGCACTACAGAGACTTCAGCCAGGTGTTCCTCACTGCACAGATGTCAGTATTCCCCATTGTTGGATCTACAGTGAGCAGCTGTGATTACGAATGCTACACATCGTAGCACTGGTTAGCATAAGCATACAATGCAGTTGTCCACTAGGTGTCAGGGTGTTATCCTGTGTTTAGGACATTTGACTTGGAATGGCACTATATGGGCGAATGCAACCTAGGTATTATCCCCACTCCCTTGAATCATGGATGCATATGATATGTGACAAAGGCCTGTCTACTTTCAGTCATGTCATCCCAGAATGACTAACACTGGACAACCTCATAATTACGGCAGGACATTGGCTCATTGTGTTGGTCACGCAGTTGCAACTCCTAGCAAGACATCACTGCAAGTGGTAGTATTGTACTTGGTATAGAATGGTACATCTAAGGTGACGGACAGCATCTGATATTGTGTAGAAGACTGGTATCAGATATATGCAGTGCAGCCTTCCTGCTAACAATGACAACTACTAACACTGGAGTCCATTACAATGTGTTCTTTACATCTAACTGTAATAGCATGGCCACTGTGTCCTTCCATGTTTAGAATCAGAGTGTATCCCAAACAGCCCTGTGCTACTAAGTGTATGAGCATACCCAGTATAACCTTGTGTAGATGGGCACATAGTGCATTCCGAACAGCCCTGTGCTACTAAGTGTGTGAGCATGCCCAGTGACACCTTGTGTCGGTTATGTGCCTCAATGTGTATGGGCATGGCCATTGTAACCCTGTATAGTGATAGTAGTCATCCATTCCACAGATGGGCATACTCCAGTTCAGGATAGGTTCCTACTTTAAACACACAGGTTCACAGATATGTACATCTTAACTGCCAGCATCTCTGTTGATGTCCCCATTTCTAGAAGGTCATAATGACAGCCTTGAAATGTGTAGTCTCTGTGGCATGACTCATAACTATGTAGTATTTTAATAGTGATCTGTAGATAGGCAGGTGTTACGATCCCAACACTGGTGTATGTGTGAGTGTGTGTGTGTGTGTGTGTGTGTGTGTGTGTGTGTGTGTGTGTGTGTGTGTGTGTGTGTGTGTGTGTGTGTGTGTGTGTGTGTGTGTGTCCATCTGCCTGAGGACAGAATAATGCTTTTAAACTGCTCACACTCCATACAATTGCTATACCCAACTTTGGCAAGGCTGATGATGTCACCCACCTAGAAATACACCTCTGGGACTGCTGTGATCCAGTAATCTCAGTAGCATGTTCTGTAACTGAGTAATGCTGTAGTGTGATAAAGTAGTTAGGTCAGTGTTCTAATCCCAGACTTGCCAACTGTGTGTGTGTGTGTGTGTGTGTGTGTGTGTGTGTGTGTGTGTGTGTGTGTGTGTGTGTGTCTCTCTCTCCATCTGCCTAAGAAAAGAATAATGCTTTTAGACTGCTCACACTCCATACAATTCCTATACCCAACTTTGACAAGGCCGATGATGTCACACACCTAGAAATACACCTCTGAGAGTGCTGTGACCCAGTAATCTCAGTAGCGCATTCTGTAACTGTGTAATGCTGCAGTGATAAAGTAGTTAGGTCAGTATTCTAATCCCAGACTTACTAACTGTGTGTGTGTGTGTGTGTGTGTGTGTCTCCATCTGCCTGAGGACAGAATAATGCTTTTAGACTGCTCACACTCCATACAATTCCTATACCCAACTTTTAGCAAGGCTGATGATGTCACACACCTAGAAATACACCTCTGAGAGTGCTGTGACCCAGTAATCTCGGTAGCGCATTCTGTAACTGTGTAATGCTGTAGTGTGATAAAGTAGTTAGGTCGGTGTTCTGATCCCAGACATGCCAAGTGTGTGTGTGTGTGTGTGTGTGTGTGTGTGTGTGTGTGTGTGTGTGTGTGTGTGTGTGTGTGTGTGTGTGTGTGTGTGTCTGTGTGAGACAAGTACAGTGCTTTGTAGAGTATGCACTCTCTGTACAAATAACATGACCACCTTTGTCAATCCTGCTGTTGTCACCCACCTAGGAATACACCTGTAGGAGTGCTGTAACCCAGTGTTCGCCTTAGTGCGTGCCGTAAATCCGTATTGCTGCAGTGTGATATGGTGGGTAGGGGTTCAAATATAGGATATGGCAAGTGTGTGTGTGTGTGTGTGTGTGTGTGTGTGTGTGTGTGTGTGTGTGTGTGTGTGTGTGTGGCTGTCAGAGCCGGTGTAGAGGTGGCTGTGAGTGTCTCACCACTGGACATGCTGGGGAGTGGATTTTATAGTTTTCCTATATGGTGTCCATCTTGTGACACATTGGCCACCTCACGAAGAGTACAGATGTCAGTCAGCCATGGGACTGTGTTGGGAAGTCATACCTCTACATCTGGCAAAAGGCCTGATGAACAAAGTATGCAACCCTACTAGTACCCGGTATATGTCCTACACCCATGTGCCATACACAAACACACTTGCCTAGGATATCCCGCTATGTTTCTAGTACCATGCACATTGATGACAGATAGTAAGCATGGTGTGAATGCAGTGGGCTGCAGAGGACATGGCACCCTGTACAGCAATACAATAGGCACATAATTGCAGACAATGTGCCTTCACTATGTTCTCCACTGGATGCCTGCAACATATGTGGTGCCATCAAATGTGATCCACAGAGGCCATACAATGCCGTACACATGTGCCCTGTATGGACCAATGCCACTGACACCAGGGAATACCTGTATCATGCTATCAATGCAGGTACAGGGTCGACCTGCTGACTATAAGCAGATTTTGCCACACCAGGCCAGTACTGGCATATCGGGGGATAACGGTCTGTGTACACAACATGTGCCTGCCAAACCAGGTGCACCTGTACATGTCACTGTACTGTATTGTGGGACATGCACATCCCAGGCAATGTCCATGTGAAGGACTTTCAAACACAGACATGGCATGCATTGAAAAGCTATGGCCATACACATTGGTAACCAGGATGTCAGGGCAGATCATGCAGTACCCATCTGTGTGGGACATTGCGAACACTACACCCCTGTACCACACTGTGCACCATTTTTGGGTGGTGCAATGCCAAGGATTACCCCTCAACCAGCCTTGTACAGCCATCTTGCAGAGCCAACCACTACACACCCATGAAGCAATGCATACATGCATGTCAGCACTGGCACCTTTTGTCTGCATGTGGGTTATGATGTTTCCAACCACAGTCACTCCCAGTATAACCCTCGCTGGCATACCAACAGATGTCAAACACTTTCACATGCCCTAGCCCATAGAACCTCCATATATCCTCTGTGGTGCATGTAGTCCTGTGCATTACTGCAGTATGGACAGCCATGTGTGCTACACCTAATGTATGTCTACTATATCTCTGTTGCAGATGTCTCTCACCTACACACATATATGTTCTTACAGCACAGCAACATGTCAGTTTTGTGGCACATATAGTAACTTCGTGCACATGTAATAGTAATGACTAGTCAGTCAGGGGTTTGACCCCTGTGTTGTTAGGCATGTGGCAGATGATGCTTAGGGTTTAATCTCCAAGCCCTTCTCTGGTGTACTTTGTCTGTCCCTCCCAAACACCCTCTGGTGGATGTGGAGGTGTACACCTGCTCAGCAGCAGCATGTGTATTGTAAGTGATGGATATGATCAGGTGATGGCCTCTGCACTTATTGCAGTCCTCTAACTGATTGCATGTGAGACAGCTGTGATGGTGCTCCCATAGCCAGTCGCATAATAAACACAGTATACTATCTAGGAACATCATGTTGGTGTTTGGCCATGGCAGTTGCTGTGAGTGATACCTGGATGTGGTGTTCTGAAATGATATCACAGATGATATCTGGATGTTCCTCAAACATCATACACAGTGGGAAATAGCCTAAAGACAGGAGGGTGATGTGCCACACATGACTACAACATGTAAGTGTAGCTATGCTGCATTGAGACAACTGCCTGTTTAACATGTTGTGTGTGGTAATGGCTGTTCTGCATTTTTTAAAACAGACATGACAGTACTCTGTTCATGAGGGACCCCCATCTGTAGGGCCATCTGTGGACTGTTCAGTGTGTGGAACCATTTGTTTCTTGTGTTACATACTGAACACACATCTGTGCACAGCAGGATCATAGTGTGAGGATTGCAGACAGTACATGGTGATAGGGATGTGTTACTGCCATCGCATCCCTGACTGGACATATGTCGCATGAAACAGTGGTATGACAGACTCTGTCTGGGGTTTCCAGTGACAAACCAATAATGGGCAACTGTTCATAGATGCAGTCACATGTCTACTACACATTGTATAGATGTCATGCAGTATATATGCATGTGTTGTGCTCTCTCTGCAAATGTATACCATCTGTTGTGTTGGGTTGATGGTGATATCTATGCATACTGTTGTAGGTAATCCTGAATGCTGTTGTCTATCACTAAGCCATATCTGAGTTTAAACTGCAACACCATAGGCTGTATGGGTTGGGAGGTCCCGCAGAACCTCCTGTCCCACTTCAGCTGACCATGGCACCGGGCACCAGCACATCTGGGTCCCAGCCTTGGACCTCAACCTCTGTTGGCTCTGCACCACCTTCTGGTGGTACCACCACTGAGGATGGGGCATAGCCCTCCTGGGAACAGAGCCAGACAGGAACATGTCTGCTGTTGTGCGGTCCCGGACATGGTGCATTGGGGGCTCACTAAGGGGTTCCGAAGCCAGATACACAAGCTCAAGGGTGGAGTGTCACATTTACATGGTGAAGCTGCCCCTCCTGGACAGTCCCCAGCACTGCCTCCTTTGCAGCTGTTTTGCTGCAGTGGCGGCTGCCCATGGCTGGGGACCTCCATCCCACTGTTCCCATGGGCTTGTGAATGCCGAACACCCATCCCCATCTGAGGTGTATCCCCCCACATGTGTCATATACCAACCCTGTATGCTGTCTTGTCTGTGATCCTACCATACCTATCCTCCATGGGCATACCTATTCTCCTTCCCCCACATCCGACCCTCACCCTATGGAAACAGAAGGCCAATCGGCTCCTAGGACAACATCTGCCCTGTATATAGCTGTCCATTTCACACACATGCCCACTGGACACATGTAACCCTTGTAATATGCATCACAACATACTCCTGTTAGCCTCACCCTTGTCCCTCAGGCGCACAATCCTGATATGCACATCACTCCTAAATGGTCCAGGTACATGTGATGAGGATGACCCCACTGTACACACAACACTACTAGTCCCTCTATGGTAACCCCATTTACCTTTATCATTATGATGATGTTGCACACAGCACCTTGCAAGAGTACTGCTCTCACATAATGATTGGACAGGTACTGTTGTTTTAATGTACATTACATGCACAGAGTGATGTATACGGCCAATGTACAACTGTTTGCGTGTATGAATGACACATGTCTGTCTGAGGGAGTCTTGATATTACATAGGACAATATCACTACATAATACAGGCATTGCTGGTGTTTCCCTTTTCATTCTTTTGTGATGCTTTTTTGCCACATGGTATGTTCCTGATATATCTCTATATATGTATGTACCTATATGCTGGATATAAACACTCACATATACCTCTACATGATGGGATACATTCCTATACTGTTGAATGACTGCACTGTATGATATCTTTGTGGTACTGTACATTGTCTGTATATCTGCCATGGTGTATTGGTAAATCACAAAAGACAGGAAAGGATAGAAGGTTAAAAGAACGAGTATATGAACACCTATACAAAATAAAGACCCTCAAGAGAGATAATGCACTGGCTAGACACATTATTTCCTATCCACAACATTCATTTTTGTTCAAAGCAATTGATTCAGTTGTTGATGATAGTCGAGGGGGCCTGCTTACACTTTTACTTGAGCAACTCGTGTTAAGTTGGCAAATACGCACTGGGGCAATGTTTTACCCGGGTTTGAATGAGACAATATCTTTAAACAGTATATTGAAGTTGAGAAATCTTAAACGTTAATGTGTGTATGCATTTTTATAAAATGTGTCCATATTTGTGACATCTGACTTCATTTGACTCGGATATGAAAGTTTCTGACTTCTTAGTTAACTAAGTAATACCATACTTTGAGAGTCAACATAATAATTTGAGATATAGTATTGTTAGTATATGTATGTTTGTATATATATTTCTTTTTTTTTTTTTCTTTTTTAAAACAAGTTTATTATTTTTAACATACAAAATAAATATCATAACAATTTTATACAAGTAATTAAAATAGAAGTGGTTATAACATTCAATAAAATAACCAAAGTATTTACAAAGACATCCACTACAATCAAATCAATTAATTAAACTAAAATACCATGCTATTGTAACTAAGATTTTTTTAACAGATTTTGTAAAGTATCCCATATAATATAGTAAGATGTTTCTCTAGTAGTTCTTGATTTTATTGTCATCAATTCCATATGGCACACTACAGTCATAACATTTTTAAATTCATTAAACGAAGGAGGAGTATCTGAGATCCAATTTCTAGTTATTATTTTTCTAGCCACTGCTAGAATGGACCATAACAAGGGAAGCTTAATCTTTTTTACACTTTGAGGGACAGGAGTGTTGAATAATATAAGTGATTTAGAAATAATGAAATTATCTGTAAAAAGAGCCTGCAAAAAATCATTAATTGATTTCCGATATTCTTTCAATTTTATACAGTCATAAAACATATGTGCCCAATCAGCATTAATTTCAACATTACATCTTTTACATAGATTGTCTTTATTATTTATTTTATTCATCATCAAAGGTGTATAAAAAGATCTATGTAAAAATTTCCAAAAAAGTCTCCAAATAATGGAAGAAGTAGTTTTATAAGCAGATTCCAATATATATTGTTTATCTTGTTGATTTGGTGATTCACCATTAATGAAAGTGAAATAATTCCAATAGGTATCTACACTATAATAAGTTTCTTCTCTGATAATTTTATGTATGTATGAAAGCTTACCTTTATCAGAAACTTTGTGTTGTAAATTTAATATCAAGTAATCAATCAGTATTGGAATAGATTCTTTAACTGTTACGGACATTAAATCAATTTTATTAATAAGATGTTGTCTAAAGGTCTGAACTTCTAACCAGCAAGTTTCTCTCAGATCAAATTCTTGTTTTAAGTAGTCTAAATTTTTAACTTTATTATCAGATAGCAACTGATACCAGTACTTTAGTTCATTTTCTGTGACTAAAAGAGTTCTTTCTGAAGTGGATGACAAAAGCATACCTTGTGTATACATTATAGGGAATAGAATAAAATTCCATTCCTTATACTTAGGATGCATAAATATAAAATTACGATAACTAATAATAATGTTTAATGGATAACTAACTATATATTTTGGTGTAATAGGTGAAGTACAAAATTATTTTAGTAACCATAACATGGAGTTATTTACAATCATATTTTTATGTGTTAAAGAAATTTTTGTGAAGTGAATACTAATTAGTTCCCAGTAATCTTTCCATTTTGCAACATATGACTGATCTAGTAACAAAGTAATAACTTTTATAATAGAAGAAATAGTATATAAGTTAAAGTCTGGAAAAGAAATGCCCCCTTGAGACCAACTATTAGTATGTTTCTTTAATGCAATCCTAGGTCTATTAGGTGCCCATAAGAAATTTAGCATAAGTGTATTCAATTTCTTGATATTTATTTTTGTAGGTGGGAGTATTATTGATTGTATTAAGTATAATATCTTGGGAAATATTACCATTTTGATAATTGTAAGTCTCCCTTCCATAGTAAAAAACATATTATTCCAGCTATTGAATAGATTTTGTATATTAAGAAGACAAGTACTATAATTATTATGTATAATAGATTTGATATCCTTAGATAGTATTATACCTAAGTATGTTATCTGACCCGAATTGGGTATATATTTGCTAAAATCACTAATAAGGACATTTTTTCGTGCATATATAGGTAATATTTTAGTTTTTTCTTCATTGAATATTAAACCAGAAATATTTTTAAAATTCATCATTTTATCGAATAGGGACTGCATAGAAGAATTAGAGCCTGCTGATGTTATTAGAACATCATCTGCAAAAAGTTGAATTTTAGATGTTGTATTTTCATCTATATCAAATCCTTCTATATCAGTACTGTTTCTGATCAGATTAGCCCAAGGCTCCATTATTAAAGTAAATAATAATGGAGAGCGGACATCCTTGTTTTGTACCTTTTAAAATGGGTATTTTTTGTGAGACATATGTTCCTATCTTAACGTAAGCCAGTGCTCCTTTATATAAATGCTCAATTAGATTTACAAATGCATCTGAAAAGTTTGTGCACTTCAGTAAGATAAACAAGTAGTCCCAACTTACTGAATCAAATGCTGAACTAATGTCGAGACTAATAAGTGTTAAATCTTTCTTTTTCCTGTTTGCAAAATCTATTAATGTTAGAGTTCTCCTTATATTATCAAAAGTATTTCTATTTACAATGAAGCCTGTTTGATCTATATCTATAATGCCTGGGATGATTGCCTTCAATCTATCAGCAAAAATACTCATAAACATTTTATAATCAACATTAAGTAATGAAATAGGTCTGTATGAAGTGCATTTAGCTGGATCTTTGTTGGGTTTTAAAATTGGCGAAATAAATGTATTGCCAAGATGGGGGAGTTATTAACTCATTTTGGGCCAAAATAAAAACCTTATGTAATAATGAGTATGTACTTTTAGAAAGAATTTTATATATTTCAGGTATAATACCATCATTACCTGGTGCTTTGTTTGATTTAAGCTTGTTTATTTGTGTAACAACCTCTGTATATGTAATATTTTTATCCAATAGTTTAGTCTGTTGTTCATTAAGTTTTTTATTCATGTTTGTAGTTATAAATTTCTTTGTTTTACCTTTAGGTTCCATGTTAATGTTATTATGATTAATTTTGTGAAAGTGATTTCTAAATTCATCTAATATTTCTGGTAAACTAGAAACATTCTTCTTTTCCTTAGAGAGAAAATTTCTTTGATATGGTTTTGCTTATTCAACCTTTTTGTTTTATTTTTAAGTCTATGTAAGTATTTGGGACTTATTGAGTAAGACAAAAACTTGTATTTCTCTAAAGTTATTTTAACTTTATGAGTTAAAATTTCTTTGTATTTCTCATTTAGCTTGTTTATTTCTTCAATAACTTTTTTGTCCATAACATTTTCTTTATTATTATGTTTATAAGAGTCTAGTTTACTTTGAATATCTAATAATTCCTTATCCCAAGATTTCCTTTTATTATTATACCATCTGATACTTTGTCCATATAGATATGATTTTAAATCATCCCAAACATAAACAATGGAGACTTCAGGAGTATTATTTATGTCTAAAAAATGTTGCACTTCTGAAAGTATATAATCTTTATAGTCTTTTAGTTGAGTTAAGTATGCTGGTATCCTTTTGATCTGAACATTATAAGTACTCTTTATCATGAACTCAAAGACAATTGAATTATGATCTGATATAGGACACGAAATGATTTTAGAATTAGTTAATTCTGTTACCATCTGGTTAGAAATAAAGACTCTATCTATTTTTGAATAAGTTTTATATCTGTTAGAAAAAAAGGTGTATGGTAATGATTTTGAGTCTATCTGGATATTAATATCATTCAAATGATATGAATTAACAAACTCTTTTAAATGTTTTGCGTTAGATGTAATTTTCCTTTTTCCTATAGTAGTAGTATCATTTTCATGTAGGATACAATTAAAGTCACCTGCTAAAATAATATCTCCTATAGAAAATGATATGATCTTATTAAGATGGTATTTCACTGTATTAATACCAATTCCTGGTATCCAATATACATTGATTAATGTATATGTCTTTCCATTAATTTGTATTGCAACCATACAAAACATTCCTTTATCATCTTCATAAGTCTTGATAGTTTTAGGTATGGGCATACTTTTATTCCATAAAATAGCCACTCCTCTTTTTTTCTGAGTGTGCTCTGAACTAACTAATACTGTATATTTATTAGTGGCTAATTTATCAATATCCTTTTTCAAGAGATGTGTTTCTTGAAGGAATACTAAGTTGGCCTTATGTAAATTAATGTATCTCATTAAGCTTGCCCTTTTACATGGATTATTCAGTCCATTAATGTTTAAAGAAATTCCTTTTAGAGAAGTCATTTGGCATTATTTAAACATATTAGACTTATAATCAGAATAACAATTAACAAAATAAGTAATGTTAGACCTCCTCCTTTAGGTGTACCTTTAAATGAAGCTGTATTTATTGAGACTCTTATGGGATATTGTATAAACTTCATTTTTGCTTGTAGTGACAATAAGTTTATAAAATGTATTGTGGATGTTAGAACTATATACAAACAATAGTAAACGGAAGAAAATAGTATAAGGATAAAACCTTGCACCCAGCCTGGAGTTAAAAACTCCAACTTTGAGTAGCACATACCACTCAAGTTAACCCCCTAGCCTAAGCAGCAGTACCTCAGCTGCCACCTTATCAATTTAATACAGGTTATTATTAACTAAAGTTAACCTTTTTCAATTAGATTATCTAGTAAGACAAAGCTAAACACTAAATCAGCATCATATAAACTGATAGGAACATTTAAAAACAATTCATACTACTATGTACATCTATTTAGTATAATACATGTATATATATTTCTATCACCATTACAGATGAAAATTCTGAAGGAAGGGTAGGGTTGAGGTGTTCTAAAATATTGTCAGTCATATCTGTTTTTTAAAAAATGTTTTAAGTAGCAATTATGTGGATGTGCCTTTAAGACACAAGATTTTAATTAGAAGTGTCATGTGGCAAAAAGGGTGTGTATATATTGTTTGTGTTGAAGTTTGTTCAGTTTCTGATGAAGTCTTGCCATATGTGCAAGACGAAAAGCGCTTCATTAAACTGAGAGAGAATTTGCTTTGGTGTTTCCAAGCTGTCTTTTTGTTTTTCACTAGTATTGGTAAATCACATTAGCTGTGTGTGCAGGGTCCTGGTTCCGAGCCTTGCACAGGCCGTTTATTTTGTTGCAGGGCAGGACAAGGCCATTGGATGCGGAGGGAGTAAGGCACATTAAAGCAGTTGTGAGCGGGTGTGCTTGGGTTTGCGTGGTGTTAAGCAATACTGACCTCTGGTTACAGCTTCTTACACTCGGTTATCCTCTACATTGCATTACCAGTGCAATACTCACATACTGGTAGCCAAACAGGCTTACACCCGCTCACTCCCACATTTGCAAATGCACTGACACTGGTGCTTGCATCTGACACTTACACCCCTGGGTGGGAGCGAGAACCACAATATTACCTTGTGATGCCTATTACACTGGATTACATGCCTACAGTATCAGGAATGGCTGCCCATTAGGCAATGGCATGCCATTCGACTGTATGGAATCGGTGACCTGTCCAATGTTTTATTCATATTATTTGTGTGTTCCTCTTACAATCTACACATGTCTGGCTGATACATGGGAAAAGAGACTCTTCAATACAGACAAGTAATTTGGTTTTGGGTTCCACATCCATCGGCAGAGTCATGCTACTGCATACCTATTATAGGGTTGCCACCTTTTCAATTGCCCAAAGTGGGACTTTTTTGTAGAAACATCAGATTTTGCAGGGCAAAACATACCCACAGCCAGTACAAAGGAAAGAACTTCAATTTTTGCCTAAATAAAAGCTTATTCTTGTAGCATTATAGTTGCTTTTTCTGTTTCTTATAACATTTAGGTGTTTCAGATACAAAATAATTGTTTTATGCAACTACTACAGAAAACATGGGAAAATGTTTGCCCTAAAATCTCAGGACATTTGCCATTTTTTCAATTTTTTTGTAGGACACAACTTCCCAAAGAGGGACTGTCTCTCGCAAAATGGGACAGGTGGTAACCCTAACTTATTATTCTATCATCTTTCTAAGGTAGTCAGAGGAATATGTGCTTTCTGTCCCTATCAGACCTCTTAGATGAATGGGGAAAAATGAACACTGAATCAGGGACACTGCATAACAACATCAGGGACACAATTAAAAATTTGGTGCTATTAACCTGACACATTGACAGACCCAGAGCATATGTATTTATACACATTGTCTGAGGTACATGTTATTTATGACTCTTAAATGTTGTCATTATTCATTACGTGTATTCCACCACCTTTCCTCCTAATATCACTAGTTCTAGGAGGGTTTAGGTGGGACAGAGGTAGATTCTGATTCGTAATTGAGGACAGTTCAATGGTATGGTCCCTATGTGTTCCCCCAATGGTTTACGGACTATCCAGTGGATGTGCTCTTAGGGGTTGTGAGGTATGGGCATCAGCTATGCCCACATCAGAATATTACTTACATCCAGGGGGCGGTCCTAATACAGCTCTGCCAGCCAACACCTGCACGCCTAGGCCCAAATTCACATGCCCATAGTTCCCCTACCTGCCACTCCTCTACAGCACTCATCCTTACTGTGGGCACAGGTGGGGTATAAACACACCACTACACACTGCCCACTCTCCCTGTGCTGGGAAACATGTTGTACGTTGTGTCGACCAATGTGTTATCAGGCTTGCACAACCTACTGGTCCGTGTACATCTACAGCCTGGTTGGATAAATCATTACTGGGACTGGCTCCAATCATTAATTTTTGGTGTCCCACAAGGGACATCGATGTCTATGTTTCAAGCGTAGACCTTGCAGGTCTCTCCCACTGGTAGTATCCTGCCCGTGGTCTGGGAAGCAGTGTTGTATTTACCTTTATTCTGTGTCTGTATGTCTCACCGGCCTAGCTGGGGGGGTGGGGTGGTGATGCTACATGTTACACGTTTGTTTATTGGACCTCCCACCACCATATGCATGGCCTGTGAACATATGTTACTCGTAACTGCTGTATCATATCCTCGCTATATACATGTGTATATTTACTGTAATATATATATATAGACCTATTTTGTTGTAGATATTTGGATATGCTTTAAACAATTCCCAATTCTTAAAAATAATATTTATACACAGTCCACTGTCTTTACTGAAAGTTGTAATAAAAGTTGATTTAGAAGTCTCATCAACTAGTGGTGCAGATGGTGTCACAATGGGAAATGACATGTCCAATCCATCAGTCGACTGATGGATTGGACATGCCAGTTCCCATTGTGACACCATCTGCACCACTACAACAAAATAGGTCCTCACCCTAGGATTGCATATAAGAAAGGGAGGAACATGAAGAGTATTTTGGAATTTAGGAAAATGCGTCCTGTGTTGAATGTGGGAATGCACAAATGCCAGAATTGCAACTATTGTAAGTACATTGATGAAGGTACACATTTTTGTATTAACAACTATACATATAAAATAGATTTTAAATTAAATTGTAACTCATCATTTGTGATTTATTTAGCTAGATGCAAACAGTGCCCGGCCTTCTATATTGGAAAAACCGTTAGAAGGGTGAGAGATCGTATATATGAGCATTTATACGCAATTAAGACCTTAAAAATGGAAAATGCTCTAGCTAAACACATTGCCACCAACCCCAATCATAGTTTTAAATTTACTGCCATAGATCATATTCTAACAAATCAGAGGGGGGGTCCGAGACCCTTACAGCTAGAAGAAGCTGAATTACTATGGCAGGTGAGGCTGTATGCATACTGTCATCCGGGCATTAATGATGCTTGTTCAATTTCTAGTTTGTTGAAATTGAAAAGCCTTCAGAGATGAACAGTATTAGGCTGTATTATAACAACTTTAATATTTGTTATGTATCAATGGCAATATGGTAACATAAAAGCATGTGTATTAGGTGTACCATCTTTATAATTACCTTTTACATATTCCTTATATTGTTTTATTGCACTTGTCTTTTAAATACTCCTAATTGATTAATGAGGTGAAGCAGGTTCTGAGTTTCAAAGTACTATATAATTGTAAATGCTTGTTGGTACTGTGTGATTACTCTGAAGAAGTCAGGCACTTGGCTTGACGAAAAGCGCTTAAGTCATTTTATTATCCAGTAAAGTTCTTAATTTTATACTCTGTGTTGCTGGTTTACGGTTTTGTTGTTTTCTTGGTGTGGTTTGCCGTTCTGTTTTCCTCACTTCTATTGGCATAGCCTGTGAACATATGTCATTCCTGTGTGCTGTTTACTATCACAGCTGTATATCTCTGTATATCTATGCACATACACACACACACACACACACACACACACACACACACACATATATATAGATATATATATGTATTTATGTATGTATATAAGTACATATATGTGTATAGATATATATACATATATGTATGTCTGCAACTATCTATATATATATATATATATATATATATATATATATATATATATGTGTGTGTGTGTATATATATATATATATATATATATATATATATATATATATATATATATATATATATATATATATATATATATATATATGCACATATATATATATATATATATATATATATATATATGCACATATATATATATATATATAAAATATATATATATATATATATATATATATATATATATGTCTATACATATATGTATATATATTTATTTATTTATATATATATATATATATATATATATATATATATATATATATACACATATATGTAAATATGTATATATGCATATATATATATATATATATATATATATATATATATATATATATATATATATATATATATATATATATATATATGTGTGTGTGGTGCTGCAGTAGCATTGTCGCCTCACAGTAAGATGCTGTCCGGTTCAATTCCTAGCTAGAGCATCTTCTGCGTGGAGACGTGCGTGAATGGGTGTACCTTCGTTGAAGGTTGTGTGTCAGGGCTGGTAACTCAGCACATAAAAATCAACTACCTATCATTAGCGGACCGGAGTTCCGCTGTGGCAACCCCTAAATGGGAAAGCCAAAAGACACAACAACTATATATATATATATATATATATATATATATATATATTTATTTATTTATTTATTAATTTAAATTTGTTGACCGGGAGTGTCTGACTGGACGTAGGTCCATTTTCAGAGGAGGCCCGGGGAGAAAAGCTCCATAGTAAAATAAACAGACAGTAGTTACATTGGATTACATAGTGATTAACAATTTAACATAGCAATTACTTACAACATATTTACAGATGAAGAACATAGTACATCAGTAGACAACTAGAATCTTTATCTGTGAAGTACATAACAGACATTAACAAATGTTACAATGAGAAGTTCCTGCTGTATAATAAGTGCTAGGCTTATGAGCATCTGAGCTGGCTATAATCAAGGTAGTTAGTGGAGTGGAAAGAAAGGTAGTGGTTGGATGGGGTGGGTGATATTAGAGTGGGAGTTGCAAGGGCATAGCCAGCATGTTTTTAGGTGCGCTTTTAGTAAAGTTTTGAAGTGGGTGCATGATGGTACAGAGGTAATTGTGGGTGGGAGTGAGTTCCATAATTTGGCTATGGCGCAAGAGAATAGTGCTTCACCAGCAGAGTTACTGGCTTTAGTGATCTGCAAGTGATTTTTGTTGCTGGATCTTAGTGGTCTGGTGGTGCGATAGGGTTGGAGTAGATTCTGGAGGGATGGGACATTTAGTGGATGGTTTACTAGTTTGTGGGTGAGTGAGAATTGATACCATTGAAGGAGGTGAGGGAGTTCAAGCCAGCCCAGTTCAGCAAGTGAGAGATAGTGGTGACTACGGTAAGATGCCCCTGTGGCGAATTTGGCGATTTTGTTGTAGCAGGTCTCTAGCTTGTTTAGATCACATTGCCTTAGGTTGGTATATATTGGAGAGGCATAAAGTAGAGTGGAGATAAGGTGGGAATTTGCTTTTGAAATCTTTGCTGCTTTGGTGAGAAATTGCTTATTTCTGTATAGCGCTCCTTGTTTTTTGTGGACTTTTTTTATGATCATGGATATGTGAATGTCAAATTTTAGTTTATTGTCTATTTCCACTCCTATCAATTTGGTGTGTTCAGTTGGGTATATAGTGGTGTTGTCTTTTGCTGTGATGTTAAAGTGAGATTTGTTTTGCGTATGTTTGGTGGGTTGGAAGATGAGTAGTTTAGTTTTGTTTGGGTTGAGTATTAATTGGGCATCGGATAACCATGTTTCAATAGAGGAAAAGGCTTCCTGTGTGACTTTTTGCAGTTTTGGTAGGGACTGGGCTGAGCAGATGATGGTCGAGTCATCTGTGTATTGTATGAGTGTGCCATGTTTGGTGGCAGAGGCTAGATTATTGGTGTAAACAGAGAAGAGTAGGGGTCCAAGGATGGATCCTTGGGGAATCATTATGGAGACAGGTAGTTGGGGAGATATGTCATTCTGCAATACAATGGATTGTTGGCGGTCAGACAGGTAACTCTGAAACCAGTTGGTGACTGATTGTGAGAAGGATAGGTTATTGAGGACAGAGATAAGTTGTTTGTATGGGACCATGTCAACTGCTTTAGATAGGTCTAGGAAAGTAGCAGAGGAGAGATAGCCATTGTTTTTATGCTGAAGGATAGTGTTAGTAAAGGAGAGTAAGGCAGTGGTGGTGCTATGGTTTGGTCGGAAACCATGCTGAGTACTGGAAAGGAGGTTGTTAGTAAGGAGGTAGTCTGAGACCTGAGAGTGTATGCATCTCTCTAGTATTTTGAAGAGTGGAGAGAGAATAGCTATGGGGTGGTAAATGTGTGTGTGTGTGTGTGTGTGTGTGTGTGTGTGTGTGTGTGTGTGTGTGTGTGTGTGTGTGTGTGTGTGTCTGTGTGTGCGTATGTCTGTAAACTAATACATACCCTGCGCATATGCACTTACACATGTGTAATGGTGTTTATATATGCTTCACCTGCATACTAGTGCCTTACTCATTATGACACTGACACTTCACTCCAGTTATCTTGAAATCTGTATTTATCACATTATACAGCGGACAGATGTTGCAATATGTTCATGTACAGATTACCGATGGTAATTGGAATGTGATACAGTGTGATTCGGTACAAGAATGTCTGTTTGTTAGGGGGTTGCTCTAATGAATGCACTATTGCTGTGATGCTCCATATGCATATATACCCATATACCCATGGCTGATGGTTCCCCAAACACAGCCCAAC
>NC_056734.1:649289531-649309531 GCF_019279795.1 Protopterus annectens | reverse complement strand
GGTTGCCACATTTTCAAATGGCCAAAGTGGGACATTTTCGGGACACACATCAGATTTTACAGGCCGACACATACCCACAGTCAGTACAAAAGATAGAACTTTACTTTTATGCCTAAATGAAAGCTTATTCTTGTAACAGTTTAGTTGCTTATTCTGTTTCTTGTAACATTTATGTATTTTAGATACAGAAATAACTATTTTATGGAACTATTACATAAAATATGGGACATAATTATGTTCTACACTCGCAGGACATTTGCCATTTTTAATATTTTTGATAAGGACACAATTGCCCAGAGAGGGACTGTCCCTCACAAAGTGGGACAGGTGGAACCTTGACCATTGAGCTAGGCTTAGCAAAGGGCAGCAGTGCACAAACACGCTGCGTTTCACTTCCACTTGGTATAACAATCAACACTACAATGGAATATGGGCACGAGGTTTTAAATGTCATTTGTTCGAGGGATGGAGGCTCAATATTCCGCTACGTGCCTTTGTGTTTATTTTTTATTTTGGTGTTTGCAAAACTGTCTTGTATGCTTTGCATACATTTCAGTATCCACGGACACTGACAGGAGTGATTACTGTTAGAGACAGGCTGTACTAGTCAGCATTTTAGGTTGTGCTTCTGCAGCCGACATGTTCACGCCTCCGTGCAGTGCTTAGACATGCCCCCTGCACTCACCCACGTTTCCTATGCACGTGGACTTTGTGGCAGTGTGCCTTCATTAATATGCATATGGTGCTGCAGCGCCATCTCTATGCTGCACGGTTGGTGCAAGGCTAATGCCATCCTTGCGCCGAGCTTCATGAATCCCGGGGTATATCTTTCCAGACGTCTTTACTAATCCACTCAGAGTGAGAAGTAAATGAAACTGTTGGATCCTAATCTTAAATATAGTTTTTTATAAACTTCCTTACAAGAATAGACTTCCTGGCAGTTGCAGCCAAGGCATTTTTCCAGTGTGAATTACTCGTCATTGTTCAGAAGTCCATGCATTGTATTACCCCCCACACATTTCACCTTCTAACTCCCTACCTACAACTTACCAACTGATTCATTCCTCCAGTGTGACACTTCTGTTCATACACTCTCTCTCTGTTGCCTAATCAAGGCAAGAGCCCTATTAGCTCATTTGTTCTCCCCTGCACCTCTGAGGTAAGAGACAAGAAAGAGGGATTGGGCTGTCTTGTCAATCATGTTGCCCCTCCTACTCAAGCCTAATAACACCTGCTAGTGGCAGGTGGTTCATGTACTGCTGCTACTCTAAGGAGCTCCCACACATGCCTTCACATCTATAATGCACATCTCTAGTGCTTATATGCATTGATTAACCATACCAGACTGGTAGCTGCTGATGTCACCCTCAACAGTCTCATAGAAGCCAGCAATGCAGTGGGTCACACTGCCTCCCCCCTGGGATGAGACAGCTATTTATTTCCTGATTTATACCCTCCTTACCACAGTCCTTGTGTATCCTGTATATAACTTGAAACACAATGAGCCTTATATATGTGACAAGTACATAATAAATTCAACAGCGGGGTTAGCTTATTTTGTTGGTACATAACACTGTCTGGGTTGACTTAAAGATATTAAAAGATGCATGCTGAGAGACACACTGTATGTAGGTAGTGATACACGTAAACATTCTTGGACTACAGACCGATGCCCCATATTAACCAGCAACCTTGTCTCTATGAGCTATACTGATTCTGAGAAGGGGCTACTCTGTAAGACCACATAAGGTGCATGATGGGGCACTATGTGCTGAGGATAATAATAGGACAGTATAATGCACACTACAGTAATATACAGCCATTTCAGAACAAATGAAACAGTGATGTATGAAGGGTGTGGACCACTGTTTTTTTTTTTGTTAGTTTTTTTAATTAATTGTAAGTAGTCCATTTTCAGTCACAACTTTGTTACAAAATAAAGAAACAACAATAAAAACATTCAATAGTAGTAACAGAGCTCGACATGATATTCATACATTTTCTTACCTAGAGCAATATGATGCAGACAAAAAAAAACAAAAGCACACGCAACAAAAAATGGGTAATTAAACACATTACAGGCATTATAATCAGAGCCATTATGGAAAGCAGATTCCCACTTAGGAATTATTTGCCTAAATGTATGACACAGTTTGAGACACCTCTGAAATTCTTAGCCAAAAAGATCAATATCCTTGAGACTCACAGTTATCTGGAAAGATTGGCAGCCTACTGCCTTTACTTGGTTTCTTGTAGACATCTCAATGGAGATCTGTGTCTAGCCTTTCAAGCAATGCAGAGTTTAACCTTTCTTGATCCCTCTATTGCTTCACAGAGAAAATGGTTCCTAAAATACCTAATTAAAGGAACTAAATCTTCATCAACATATAAATATAACGTGTTGGCATAATACAGTCATATTCCAATGTACTCTCCATCTCTAGAGCAAACTTTGACTACATGTCAAATAGAGTAGCTTCCTTGTTACCTTCAAGGAAGAAAAATAAATAATTGGATAAGTTGTCTCAAATTCTCCTCTGGTCTACCTTATATTTATCTCTTTAAGGTTGGAGGGTACATTTGAATATGGTTTATTGGGATCTACTTCAGTAGATCGAATTGACAAAGAAGAAAATGCACAACAAAAAAACTGCAGAAGATTGCAGCAATAAAGTCTGAAAAACAATTATGCTTTCTATGCAGATTGTGGTATATTCAGGATTTGGAAGTCTACCCTTTCCTTCACTTTAGTGTGATCTTGGAGTTGGAATATATAATTTGTAGGGGATATGGGGGTGCAGGGGGCTTGACCCCCTGCATAAACATTAAAACAATTTTTATATTTGTAAAAAATAGTTGAAGTCATGTAATTCTTCCATTAGTCTGCATAGTACTACATGTAAAGTAGCAGTATCACTTTAATATTTTGTGCTATGCATACCCAAGTAGTGGCGAGTAATTTAAGTATTATGCTCCCGGCAGTATCAGCACTTCGTATACAACAGTTAGGCTTAGAAAGTATAGCACAGTTTTTTTTCTGACATGGATAAACCAATGATTTTGAAACAGCTCTAAAAGTGAGAAACATTGGGTATGTAAGTAGAAAGGGGGAGATAATTCTAAATTTAGGGTGGTTTCAAAGAAACTGTGGTTTATGACGATTTATGTGGAAAGCTTTAAACATTGTTTAGTTTATAATTTTTAGTAGAGACATCATTTTAGTATTTCTTTTCAGACTAATGTATATGGTGTCAGATGTGTTTACTGGTGTCAGATGTGTTTACTAGTGTCTGCACTTGTTTTTTTTTCAGTGTTAAGCATTTCGCTATTTTAAGTTTTCAGTGTTTTGAACTTTCAGCTTTTTTGTCTCAGCAATTTCAATTTTTGTATTTTGTTAATTTGATCTGTTGAAGTAGGTCCATTTGTTGGCTAGGACTGCAGTGGTCTGTGGACTGGTTGCCTAGTACTTACCTATGAAACTGTTTTTCCTTTGTATATTGCAAATTAAGACAAATAGAACTGGAGTCGTTATGTAACAAATCAGAAGCATTTACATTTACACTCTAGTGTACACATAAGCGAGGCATTTGGTAACAGATGGCAGGATTTCAGAGTTGAAGATGAGTGGTAGGAACACTGTTCCAGATGGAAGGATTTAGAAAAGAGAAGGCCATCTCAGGTAAGGATAAGTAAGTGATAGGTGTAAGAGCAGGGGAGCCTGAGTCGAACTATCTGGTGTATTGTTTAAAAGAGGTAAGGACTTGCAAGACATTACACAGGTCCATGTAAAGAACCTTAAATAGCAATGTGAACTGGAAAAGAGTAAGTCTTTGGGATGTAGGCAACTACACAGATTTCAGCAATGCACACCATTGTGCTTGTTACTCATACATGCATATCACTGCTCAATTTGATTTATTTGAGCTTTATAATCAGTGGCTGATATGTCAAAGGTACATAATCTAGTCATTTTGTATGTCTGTATTGTCAAGTACTGCTATTAGTACAACCCCCCCCCCACTATGTTCCTTTGAGTAAGAAAGGCCTTGCTGTGCTAGTATAGTATCAGGTGTACACAGGTAATTTCATGAACAAAAACTGCTAAATGAGGAACTGGGTTGGTTGCATTGTGTGTGTGTGTGTGTGTGTGTGTGTGTGTGTGTGTGTGTGTGTGTGTGTGTGTGTGTGTGTGTGTGTGTGTGTGTGTGTGTGTGTGTGTGTGTGTGGAGGGTGGGGATGGGGTTGTGCAGGTAGGTGTGTGGGTGTGCCTGTGTGACTGCCTGTGAATGTATATGTGTGTGTGTGTGTGTGTGTGTGTGTGTGTGTGTGTGTGTGTGTGTGTGTGTGTGTGTGTGTGTGTGTGTGTATGCAGGCGCACACACTGGTGCTTCTGGCATCAGTTATCTTTAATCTTTATTTATTAGGATACATATTACTAAGACTGCTGCTTATCAATGTCACTGGAGAAAAAAAATCTCAGAATTGGAACCAGCCTACTGGAGTAATCGCCATGAAAAATTAGGTGGTCAAAGACACTTGTCAACTTTTAAACCAGGTTTAAGGTGACACTTGCTACCTTCCAAACCAGCTTTAAGGAACATGTGTTTGATGAATAGAAATGTAGCTGCTTTAAGAAAGTAGGATATAATAGTATATCTCCTACTGTTCATTACACCTTGCCTACAAACAATGGACTATTACCTTTAATATTACTGAGTAACTATGTGGAAAGACTATGTGCATCAAAGCTTACTGATGATTCAGTGTGTTTATGCTGTATCAACGTTAGCCAGTATGTCTGCTGTTGATCTGGTGTGTTCATACTGTGTGAATCAAAGTATGAATCATTGCGCAATAAATGTGAAAACTATTTCATTTATTTACTTATGATAAAGTTGTTTCAGATAGTGCTTACATTAATGTACCTTTTATTGTGCAATCAGTGTAAACACTATTTAATTTATTTACTTATGATAAAGTTGCTTTATATAGTGCTTACTTTAATGTACCTTTTAATCAGTGTCACTATATTGGTGTAATTTTGCTCCATGGAACCTGGGTCATAGCTGAAAGCTGCTTTGAGGCCAGTCCACCCAGTTATTAACAAATAATTAAACATCTATCTGGCTAACTATTCATCTAATTAACTAAGAAATTAATAGATCTGCTGAATTTAAAACAGCAACCTTTTGAATGAGTCCTAAAGCATGGAGACTGACTGGCTGAAAGAATGGACTTGTATATATTAAGAATGAGATGGTCATTTCGTGGGAGTATTCCCTTTTCTCTGAGGTATGGTGATTTTGGAGTCAGTATATTTAAGTTTGTGTGCATGTGGGTGGGGGAGTTGACACCACATGGGGGGGGGCTTGCCCCCCTGCAAAACAGATTAATAGTCAGGATTTGCTCTTCTCCAACAGATTTTGTCTTTTTTTTCCCTACATGTTGGCAATTTGCATTTTGAGTGCCAACATTTCAATAGGAAGCCATTTAAAATTACAACTATAAGCCAGGCTAATAAAATCATTGTTAAAGTAAGGTTAAAATAACATCAAAACATAATCACAAACAAATACATACACACATACATTAAATAAAAATAAATAAATATAACATTATATATATAAATAAATAAGACTTTGGTAGTAAAGCTCACTAAATGGATTTGACTAAACTCTAAAAATGAACAATATTTGACAAACTTCAAAAACAAAGCCTCTGATCCACCAACCTAATTCCAGGAAGGTAGCTCATTCCCTAAGACTGGCTCCAGGTAAGCAAAGGAATGTTTATCTGAGGTCTGCAACCAAGTCTTAGAAATGACTGGTAGCCCCTCTTCTCATGAGCTGAGCTGCTTGGTCAGTAAATGTGTGACAAGACAAGAAGTAATGAGTCTGGCTGTGACTCAAAGCACTTATGACATAATGACATACTGTAGCAGGTAAGACGCACTTAAGATTTAAATCTCACCTGACTACCACAAGCAGCCAGTGGTGACCCCACATTATAATGAGTGCAGCACCAGTCAATAAAATGGTGACAGAAATCTGCACATGCTAAATACAGGTCTCTCACACTATACCTAGGGATTGTGCATTGCATTACTCAAGACAGGAAGATACCACCAGAAAAATCATTGCGAATTATATTTGAAGATAGAATTAAATGTTTACTCTGTAAAATTATTTGTAGATGAAACAATTATTTAATATCTACCAACACCTGGCCCATAGATTCCATCAAGTTGTCAATCACAACATTCACATTATGCATACAAGGCAGAAATGCCAGTCTACATTCACTAATGACAAACACACAGTGGTGTGCTCTAGCTTCAGGAAAGGTAAATATTATATAGTTAGTAAAAGTATTAACCCATCTTAAATCAAGCTGCAAAATGTTTAATTCCATAGAAGGATGACGATTACTGTTTTTAAGGATGGAATAAATCTCTCCACCTTCCAAAGTACCCGGCCAAAAGAATGGATTGAACTATACATTTCCTGCACCAAAGAAAATCAGGAATACTTTTGCACATGAAGTTTGCATTGACAACATTTTTTTTGTAAACACTCAAAACGAACTGTAGAAATCAACACATTCTTGCTATCAGAGAATGATTTATAGTCAAAGTAAGATATGGTAATATACTGTTTTACTTTAGAAGCATTTAGATTGCGGGTTTGATGAAGTCATATCTGTAAAGGACATAGGAAGAATATTTCTATGTGACATTCTGGCTGCTTGTCCTCAGCATGAAGTAACTGACATCATTTCCCGAATGTATTATTTTTTCACTGAACCTCTGCACACATAAGTAAGACAGGGACATGACAAGTATTTTTGCAATTATACCTGCATATTAACTTTAAGAATGTAGACTGTTCTGTCCTTTGTAGAGCACACCTCAGGTAATGCATGTTTCTACACAGCAAACCAAAAAAAGGCTTAAACAAAATTCAGTTAGCCAACCGAGCATTCTGAGTAAAAACTAGTTAACAAAAAATACATAATAGAATCAAATAGTTTTTTTAACGTGCCAGTTTTCAATTAAATTTTAGTACATCTTATTGCATAAAATTGCATAAAATAAATCAATTATATATATATATATATATATATATATATATATATATATATATATATATATATATATATATATATATATATATATATACTATTTTGTGAACGGCATTATGCCTTAGTATGCCCTTTGAATTATATACAGAAATTGTAAGGAAATTATCTGATATGTAGTGACAGAAAAGTAGTGTAGGCAGTCTTTACTGTGGGATAACATGTTTTATTCTTATTAGTTGTCACTGTTTCAAACATTTTAAGCATTGTCATCCATTTTTTTACCTCAGGGAACTTGTTAAAGCAGAAACAACCCTGACAGGTTCTCACACTACATTCTCGCTCCTAAATGAACTGTCTCTGATAGAGTCACAGGAATTGCTGATGCTCTACCTTTGTAGTACATTTTCAGCAATGTCTGACAATGTAGTTTAGTTAATTTTATTGTTATACTCCACCCTTTACACATCATTAAGAGAATCAGCAGAACAATCATGTAGTCATCTTAGAGAAAATGCTGACAGCTTTTATCGTAGTGATTCTTAACAAGCTCAGACTTTGGTACATCCATAACAAATTCCTTAAAAATGTAATGCTCCCTCATGACAAGTTATGTTTTAATTTTCTTACATTTTTAAACACATGGCTGCTGCCACCTCATCAGGTCTCAGGTAAAAACATAAAAAATCACAATAGGTAAACTTAATACACAGTTTATTTTCCCTTAACTCTTTACCACAAAACAGCATGGTTTTATGCAGTGCACCCATATCGATACTGCATGATTTTATGCATGTTTTATGTTATACTTACAAGCACATCTATACTGATACTGCATATCTTGGCACACAGATAGAAATCTGTAAGAAAACTGCTCAGTCTGCTGCCAGTGTGTTCCATTCTAATCATTAATATGCCTCCATTTCCTGTAAAAATAAATGTATTTTTCATTTTTGCTGTTTGTTCTGTAAATAACATCGACCTAGTGACAGAGATATGACATGGAATCACTCTTCACGCTGGAATAAATGTTCAAACACTGTGCATTACAATGCACTTTAAAATACAATGTACACTGCTACAAAGCCCTTCCACTACTTAACATATTCTTCAACATAATGCAGCAGGCAAAACAGATTCACAATTTGCCACTATCAAATGTAAAATCCCCACTTGAACTCCACCCACACACAGTCCCCATGCAAGGGGAGTATTCCTTCTATATTCCTCTACAAAATATAATCAGGTCAGAGTGTGATAAACCTTGAAGGAAGGGATGCCCCCTGCAGTGAGGTATTGTCAGAGTTCAAGCACATGGGGAACTTTTCAGCCTATCAGTAAACTTCCTTTTAGAGTAGGGCTGCTGTTGTTGAGTGGAACCATTGCTCTGACAGTCCTGATGTATAGAACGTTACTGATGTAGTCATCAGAGAAGTTATGCAACCCATACTGACTTGCCTATATTCCTTGTAAATGTTGTCTTAAGTATGGATGGATGGGGAATAGAAAATGCACTCCTCCCCAGGTATTAAATGCAGTATTACTCTTTCTACTAATCCTGAATGACAATCTGTCTAGCATCCCCAAATCTATAGTGATTACATTTTAGTAACACTGCCTGCAAGGGTTATTTATATATATATATATATATATATATATATATATATATATATATATATATATATATATATATATATATATATATATATATATATATGTCATCAAATGACTAAATGGCAGACAGATAGCTGAATTATTTCACTTACACCCAATTTATTGATTATAAAATATTACATAAAACAGCCAAATAATATATAATAAAAAGACATGGTAAGGGCTTCCCCTTATTACATATCATTAATTTCTGTTCTCTGTAAATTTGAAGTAAGTGCATATTGTACTGGTGGTAGTTTGTTGAAATAAGTGAACAAGCACATTATTCAACAATTTGCTACTGACAATTGAATTAAATGATTTGCTGGAGTGTCTGAAGAAGGTCTCAGTAACAAATATACACAATGTAATCAAAATGGAAAGGCTGGAGATCAATAAGGTTAGAGGGTTAGAAGAGAGTGGATATAGTCTGCATCATGCAAACATGGTCACTGACAAGAAGAGGTATGATAAGGAGGCAAAAAACACCAGCGATCACCAAGTCCTTTATTGACCATCGCACAATGGTGTTTTTTTTTGTCTTTGGTATGTTAAGGAGGTACCATGGCATAGCTAGAACTCACAGCTGATGGGATACTTTTTGTTGACTTAGCATACATTTTTCAGCATAGTTAGCCTGAGATTCTGGGCATCATAAGCCTTTCATTTAAGGTAATTAAGTGATGACGTGGCTTGACACTCACATGTTCAAAAAGGGAGAGGAATGAAAACATCTTATATCTTTGTTTTGGAAAAAATCTCAAAACATACTGTGTTCCCTGGCTTGGCAACCCATTTGTGAGTAAATAATAGAGTGCTTGTCAGTAAACAGTCTGGCACTGTGGCTATGTTTCCGGTTCTGATGAGAGTGCTTTGATCTGCACAAGAACTCTTGAATAGCAATACCTTATCTCTTCTCCCCCTCAAATGTTTGATTCCCTGTTTGAAAATTAAGCTCAGTCTTAAAATCTCTGAAGGTTCTTGCAGGTAAGATGGCCCACAATGAGGTGTACTTGAGTAACACAGAAAGTCAACTACTATGCTCTCTGCCATTGTACATGATTATTACATAGTAATGGAAGCTGCTACTATGTATTACATATTAATGGAAGCGATAGGCTGTGAGTTTCATCCTTTACAGTCCATAAGGCAGTTTTGCTCTTAGTGGATAGGAATTCTCAGGCACGTTGTGGTATCTGCAGGTCTTTTCTATTGGTTTGCAGTGGGAATAAGTAATGTCTGAACTTTGTCTGACCACTAAATGTACTACATCTTATATCATGACAAGCCTGGCTGACAACTAAATTCAAGTTATCTGCCTATAACTTCTATGTTTTACCACTGCCTACATCCAGCATTGTCTACAAGCACCCGCCCATCACTGCTGCACTGTCTGTGCACTTCAGAGAGAAAACAAATGCCTCCATTACAAATATCAGTCACGCTGTGGTCTTTTTCAACTATTCACTACCATTACACTCCATTATCAGCATTACCTTAATATCTGCTACCTGCATCTCTGCTTTTATGCATCTTCTGCTAATTAACTCCAGCCAGCTTGAGAATGTGAACAGACTATATTATCTATACTTTACTTTACAGCTCTGTTCACATTACATGATTGCACTACCTCCCTCACAATCCTTGCATCCACATACAAATCAGTCACATTGGATATTGCACACTGCCCTTTAAACATTCATAACATCTCACACCAACATCATTGACATGGTAAAACATACATTTCTGTACTAGAATTAATTTAAACATGCATGCAGCCTACAACAAGGCATTTTACCTTCTCACTTTCACCAAAACCACTTCTTCATCCTACAGTAATGGAAGAGATATAAAATAATGCCAGTGTCTTCTTCTTTCCTGTGCATCTTACTTTGGTCTCCAAACATCACAGATTTACAATGCCCTGTTTCTTTTCTAAACAAGCACAAGCACATCTAATGCAAGAATGAATCAACAACAAAGTAGATTAACAGATGTCTAGATGGCCCTGTGCACTCCAAATGTACCAGCCAGTTTTGAAATGTAAAGTCTGCAGAATCAGGATTAAAATCACCTTTATTGTGCCAACCTGTTAAGTTGTTGCAATAAAAATCTTAAAAATTCTTCCACTTTTAAATCACAGCTACAAATAATAAACATATTCTAGTATCCAAGTTCACTGTTAAAATGCAGTTTATAGATTTCTAATATTTATTTTTTCAAATCTTTCTGCCTAATGTTTTGCTCAGGTCTTTAATCATATAATGATCACTGATACTAAAATCAATTTTATCAGTGCTTTATTCCTAGCAGTTGAATGATCTCTGTATATCCTGAGCTGAGGACTCTTGTCAATATTTGAATTCTACTATCTTTATACATAGGGGATGCCATCAAAATGTGTGGTAAAGGTTCCCATGCTGCTTATCCCCAAATACAACATAAACTCACTTAGTTTACCTTTCTGTATCTAAACTATAGACTAAAGTTTCTGCTCACAATCTCTGTGCATGCTGAAACAAACTTTTACTGCTTCACAAGAAATAGATCATCAGCTTGTTGGGCTATGATGTCCTATATAGTAGGCACATCCTATACACTTTTATCAGACCTCTGCCATGACCAAAGTGGTCATAGCCCTGTAAAATAGCAGAATTTCTAACTTGGTAACTCATTAAACTTTCCTGTGGGGTCATCTGCATTTCTCCTTTATCATCATCAGTAAACTATAGCAACTCCATAAATGCCTCACTTTATTACTCATGCATCACCAAATATTACATAGACTAGAGTAGATAGGAACAAACCATTTACAATCCTCACATCTTTATGGAACCTAATAAAGTTAATGATTCCACCTAGCAGCCTCAATCACAATTGACAGAATCATTCAGTCTTACAGTGTTTTCTCCACAACTGCCAAAAAGATGAAGTCAGGTAACTGGGTATCCTAAGGGATCTTCAGCTATTTAAAATAGTCCTGAAAAACACTATATGTACTACCAGTCCTTGCAACTAAAAATGCCGTTTTGCAGCATAAGCTCCATGAGATATAAACTAAAAGGCTTTTACAGACTAAAATTTAATTGGAAGTCAACTTGCAGTATATGCTTTACATCCACAAAATCTATTCACAACAGAACATAGTCAAATATATTCAGAAGAAGAATTTGGAACAAAAAATTCATATGCAGGGAAACCACTGCATGTAAAAAGAACTATTTTTGACTCTTGTTTTTCACTCTCAATACTTCGACTTTAAAAGAGATAGAAGAATTCTAGTAAAAACAGTAGAGGCATTCCCTGTAACCCTTGATGTTTCTGGACAAAATAAAGATTATAATAGTGGGAAAACAACCTAAAGACAACAACACTTTTTCCTTCAAATAATCAGTTCTTGTGAGATAAATAGGTTCATAGGTTCATAGGTTCGTACTAGGCTATCTGCCCTAGGGCATTTATAAGCCTAGCCAGAGTGTATGTGGCTTACACCACCCCTTAGGATGAGAATACTATGCCCTTTTAGGGTTTAGTTTACTATGCCTCTGTCTAGTAGTGACACAGAGATGACCCCCGGGGTAAACCTACGATCTCCCATCCACTCGTCGAGATTTCTCTTGAATAGAGTCAGTGAGGGGCTCTGCCTAACATGGACTGGGATTCTGTTCCAGAGTGTAGGGAGCCTCTGGGTTATGAATCTGTCCTCCCTCGCACGTTCTATTTATTTCTGTGTTGAGGTTTAAGTCACTTGTTCTCGTGGCTCTGATGGATTTGGATTTTCTAAGGTGGAGCATGTCCATTAATTCAGGATTGGACATGGCCTTGTACGTCAGGCACAGATCACCTCTGAGTAGGCGGTATGCGACTGAATAGAGCTGGAGTTTTTCAGTCGGGCAGCATATGACATATGTTTAAGACCCTTTATCCTCTTGGTGAGGAACTTTTGGGGTCTTTCCAACTGCTGCAGGTGTCGGGTGAGATACATCCCAAATGGGGCATTGTACTCAATCATTGGCCTGATAAGAGAAGAGTACAGGGGCACAATGACCTCTCTTGATCTAGATGTGAAACCCTTCATGATAAGGTGGGCAATATAGAAGGTCTTCCTAACCACTTTGGCAATGTGAGTGTCAAATGAGAGGTTACTGTCAACCTGGGTCCCTAGGTCCCTGATTACCTCTTCCGTGCCAATGGATTACCGCCTATGTGGTAATTTGTTGGTACCTTGTTTTCCCAAAGGGTATGACTATACATTTTTTGGCATTCAGCTTAAGGCCATGGCTCTGGCACCAATTATCCATTTCTATGAGGCCTCTCTGAAGGATGTTTGTGTCCACTGGAGTATCAATTATGGCCCAGTTTGCAGTCATCTGCGAACTTTGTCAGCCACAATCCTCCTATGTTTGCCTGTACCTCGGAAAAATAAATGCCGAACAAGAGGGGTCCCAGGACTGAGCCCTGTGGGACACCGCTTGTGACTGGCTTAGAGTCTGACATAGCTCCAGCAACTCTGACCCTGTGGGTTCTGTCCTTGAGCCAGTTTGCAACCCATCTTGTGACATATGAGTTTATATTTAAGCTGGTGAGTCTGTCTATGATGCCCAAGTGGGGTATTGTGTCAAAGGCTTTTGCAAGGTCAAGGTAGGCTGTGTGAACTGCCTTGCCCTCATCAATGGCCTTAGTGACTGTTTCAAAAAAGTCGACCAAGTTCAAAAGGCAGGATCTGCCCTTGACAAAGCCAAATTGGGTAGGATCCAATGTCTGTAGGTCCCCAATGTCTTTGTTTATGAGTTCCATAATGATCCTCTCCATAGCTTTGCAGACCAGGCTCGTCAAGCTTATGGGGCGGTAATTTCCAGGGTCCATAGAAGCACCGCCTTTGTGAAGTGGAACCACTGTTGCCGTCACGCCACTCTTTGGAGTGCATTATCCTGTAGTAAGGCTAAGATTAAACAGCAGCCTTATGTGTGGGTTTAGTTCCTCTTGAGTTCATGTAGCACACAGCCCGGGACACCATCCGGTCCCATTGATGCTGTGTTTTTAGCTTTAGAGAGGGCGGCTTTCACCTGGGCATCTGAAATGTTAGGGAGGCTACACTCTGCTGGGATGGTTATTTCTCCTTTTGGGGGGGTGGGGGAGGAGAAATTTGCACTGAACCTGTCTGCCAGAATGTTGGCAATGTCAGTGGGTTCAGTGTATTTTGTGTCATTTTGGACTAACTCTGAGCATATCTGGGAGTTTCCACCCAGGTTTCTAACATAGCTAAAGAAGGCCTTATGATTGTCTTTTGTGTCTTTTGCGATTTTTCTCTCAAAGTTGGCCTTGGATGATTTTATGAGTGATCGTAGTTTTTTGCTAGTACTGATCAGAGATGCCTTCCTTTAGGGATTTTGCTCTGTCATGTAGTAGCTTCCTCCTCCTGTTGTAAAGTTTGTTTATGGCTGGGGTCCACCAGACCGGGCGCCTGCCTTTGGGGGAATAGGTCTTGGTTTTATTTGGGATTGCATGATCCATGCATTCTTGAAGGTGTCCATAGAAGGCATTTGCAAAAGATTCAGCAGTGTGGGTTGTGGTTTCCACTGGCCCAGGGGCCTTGAAAGATACCACTTCAGTCTTAAGAAGTGTGAAGTTTGCTTTTGAGAAGTTCTTCACTGTGGTCTTTTGTGCAGTGGGTGGGGGCGGGATATGGATTGCCAGTGAGATTAATTTATGGTCTGATCTTACCAAAGAGGGATGTACTTCCGGTGTGGAGCATTTTGTCCCCATGTTTGTGATGATCAGGTCTAGTATATTGTCTCCTCTTGTGGGAATGGTGACTAGTTGTTCCATTGCATTTGAGTTTATGAATTCTAGGAACCTTTGGGCTAGGGTGTTGGGGCTTGAGTAATGTTCCCAGTCTATGTTTGGGTAGTTGAAGTCTCCCAAAATGATGGTATTTGGAGAGACATTCATACTCTCCAGTGTCTTCAGGAAGGCTGTGTGGGGTTCCTGAGTTTGAGAGGGTGGTCTGTAGCATGCTACAAACTGTAAGGCAGTTTTGCCTATGGTTAGTTGCACCTGGATAGTCTCCGATGCTTTGTCGTTGCCACTAACCTGGAGGTGTGGGTATCTTTGATGAAAATGGATACTCCCCTCCTTTTGTGGTTTGGTCCAAGTTTTGGGGCCGGAAAGCATGATATGAGGTAAAACCTGATAGTGCTGGGGTGCTCTCAGGAGCCTTGAACCAGGTTTCAGTCACTGCACAGACATCGATGTTCTCCATACTGAGGAGGGCTTCGAGGGCATGCATCTTGAGGTTTAGACTTCTGGCATTGAGCAGCATTACCCTTAGTTTTTTCCACTTCTGTTTTCTAGGGAGGTAGGTTTGTCATTTGAGCCTTGCCTAAAAAAGGCACTATGGGGGTGGCAAGAGCCTTGGCCAATATCCAGAAGCCCAGGGGTGACAGGTGCAAGCCATCCCTTCGAGCAGCGTGGCTTGTCAAGCATGTCATCCCAAGCAGACAGACACTGGATCCCCTTAGAATGACACCAGTAATTAAGCCAATTGTTAAAACTGATCATTTTGTCTTTGTACTGTGGCATCATTCTTGGTGAGGGAAAGATGCTGCTCAGGGTCAGGGTCATACCGGCCTGGGCTACATAATCAGAGAGCTCCTGTATGTCTCTTTTCATGTAGTCCAGGGAGGTATGTCTCAGGTCGTTCACACCGGCATGTACAATGACTGAGTCATATTTGTACTTGCTGTGGAGTGACCTGAGTGCTTACGTATGTGGCGGATTCTAGCTCCCGACAGGCAGCTTACTGTGACCCTCTCCTTGTTCAGTCTGGTGAGCGGGACGTCAGTGTGCCTGACTATGGAGTCACCTATTACAAGTGTGTCTGGCATGTTGTTTGGCCTTAAGGGCTGTGCCTGTTTAGCACACTGACTTTGTGAACTATGTGTTGCATGTGCTATGTCTTGAGGTGGTGGTTGCTTGGGTGTCTGCTTTGGAGGCCTCTGTTGTTTTGGTAGATTTTAATCAAGCATGTTTTGTGTGTTTATGTGTTTGGCCTGCAGTTGTGATAGTTCTATGTGAGACTGGGTTTGTGGTGTGCGTGGTTACCTTCTCCTCCTGACTGGTCTTGCCAGTACTGAATTGAGAGAGCTCAGCCTCCAGTTTGGCTATATAGTTGCATCTCTCACATATATTTGTATTTGTTGGGAGGAGGAGAGGGTTGTCTGTGTACATGAGGCAATTGTAACATTGCCTCAAGATTCCCAGATTCACCAGCTGAACAGGAGAGGACGCCAGCAACTGACCCTTCGACATGCTAGAAATAGTAAAAAGATTGCTGTGTAACTGAGTCAGAAAGGACCTATAGGGAAATGGGTACTCAACAGAATTTAGGTGAATGAAGTACTTTCGTTTGTTTAAGAGTGCTTTACCTTTATACAAAATGCTATAGGAGCAAGTGCTGAGCTTTTCAGATAGAGTATAGGCTGTTTAGATTGCAAGTAGAACAGTTCTAAGGGAAAAATTGAAGAGCAGACTTGGCGGAGCCAGAAAAAGTTTAACCTTGTTTAACCAAGTTTAACCTTGTTTAACCGGCGCGCTACTATATGCGACCGCCTACAAAGCCGCGCAAAGGCGGATTTTAAGCAGTGAACTACAAAAGAGCTAGGAATGGTCCCAAACAACAAATTACTAACAGCTTCTAGAGTTGAGGTCACATCCCCCAAGGACAGGTAGGCTGCTCAAGGCTCCCCACTCCCACTGGTGAGCAAAGAAACTTCCTTCTATCCAAGTAAGGTAATGGACAACACAGGAACTACACCACAGCCCAGAATACAGCAATGCCTGTATACTGGTCTAAACTAGTCGAGAAAGGCGGGAAAACAAGGATTATTTTTTTTTTTTTTTTTTTGCAGAAATACACAGAAAATGCAGAGACAGTGATAAATTAGTTACACAGGCTAGCACACTTTAGTGGGCAGCCTCCACAGTTCAATTAAACAAACAAACAAGCAAACTTTCGACTAAATTCGACTAAATGTAACTTTAAGTGCAGATTTTAAAATAAATGCAGTAATCAGTAAAAAAAACAGTTCAGGCTAGTTCAAAGTAAGCAGCAGAAGCTATTTTCAGTGAAAAAAAAAGCAAAGATACTTAAATCCAGAGCTGCCAAAATAATTTGCTTTTTTTGTAAGCAAAACTGCAACCCTATGCCTCCATCTCTTCAACACTTCCCATCACTAGTTCATGTACCTCATCTCTGGAACTATGGATTTACTTTTATTTTATAATTTCCACTACATAACATGTCCAAACCTACTATCAGCACTGCCTAAATTGCTCATTTTAGGTACTATTGACACAATTCCACATTTTATCAAGTTTTCACCTTCCAAAATAACAACCATATTTATCCATATCGTAAGCCAATCCCTAATAATTAATAGATTACTGCAATACAGAAATAATTTTTCATAGTCTCAGTACCAAAACTCACACAATGCAATATAAGCTATCAAAAACATCTATCCATTTTCCCTTGTTCCAGAGTTAGCAAAATCTACAGAAAAAAATACTCATTTACAAATGACAGTATGTGCCAACAGGTGTGGCACACTTGCACACAACTAATACAGATTGAGAACATTCAGTAGTATAATCAATTCCCTCTGGACCTCATTCTAAAAAATGCTGACAGAAACATTTTCATTAGGGCCCTATTCTTCAACCTGAAAAATGATCTGATAATGTCAGTTGCATTACTCAAACAACATGTTGGCACCTTCCCACATGTGGTGACTAGCTCCAAAGTTATCAAAAGAGATGGAACTTGCTAGCAAAATCATGCATTCGATCTCCAGTAACTGAAACCTAAAGGCTGATGTGTGCCAGGGATTAGTATATGACTCTCATCATTTTAAGGTCTCTATTAGTAATATTACCCTCAGCCAACCAAATCTAAAGGCAACTTTATTGGCAGATGAGCCATTATCTTTAGAGAGTATATACTAATACAGAATATTAAGACCTAGATGAACATGACTTCACTGTTTTCTTTGACTAAATACAACAACACATATCTATATTTCAGGCACTGCCAGAATTTCAATAATTCATATGTCTTCTCTTTCAAAGACATAGAAAAAATAAGATAAAAAAATTCAGTACCTAGGCATACATTTTGACCGAGTTCATTCCTTTTCTTATGTAATTAATAGCATCTTTGCCAAGCCATATCTGGAACTGTATATCTGTAACAAAGTAACAAGACACCTAAACCCTGGACCTGCATATGTGAAAATGTTCTGATACCCCAAACTGAGTGCTTCCTAGCTCTGTTGACCTTGCAATTCTCAAGCAGCTTCAAACATGCCACTTCATTGACCATGTCCTACTGACCAAGGGAGCACCACTCTACCTCATTAAATGCTTATGTGCCACATAATAGACAACATATGTACTAAACTGCACAGAAACATAAACTGTTCTTTGCAGATCGGTGCCTTGACTTACTGATAAACCTATTCCCCATTCACTCTCAATGCAGCCTCAGATCTCTTATTAGATTATCTTCACAAATAAGAAGACTAATCCCTGCACTCTGCCACACCAGCTAACTGCCTGAATGCTTACAGATATGACAGACATAAAAAAAAAGTTTCAAAACAGTACTGTGTAACTATCTGCACAATGTAATTCAGAGCACTGGTTTTAGAAAATTCTGTCACTATCCAATCCATTCCAACTTCTAATAAAACTCTGTAGCTATCCAATCCATTCCAGCTTCTAATAAAACTCTCTAGCTACCCAATACATTACAATGTAACATCTAATAAAAACACAGAAGCTATCCAATTCATTACAGTGCAACTGCTTATAATAAAATATCCTGTTACCGCTCCACTTTTCTTCTCTTTCATTTGGAACACAGAAATTGATATTTGTAGCTCTGGCGGATCTGTATTAGGTGTATGAGGTTGGAAAGAAAAGCCCTACAGCTATCTACTCAGGAAGGTGTATGTGAATGAAATGTATTTTGGTTTCCTTAAATGTATGACTTGGAAGTGGTAATATTAAAATATGTCCATATTTATATAAAGCTGTTCATGTTCTTTCACATTATATAACATGGCCTGTAACATGTTCCAACATAGTACAGTTTTTAATTTGAATGAGATTTATTTTTTAACTTTTGCTTTCAGAAGTAATGCTGTACACACATTAAAACAGCAGAGAAAAAAAGTGTGCCTACATCTTGAAAGAGATATTTACAATTATATGCAAGTCCACATTTTACCACTAGATGGCAGCAGGGCACCTTAGAAAAGGAATTTACATTTGCTACTGTAGTGGAATGTACAAACTAGTACAAAATCCAAATAATTCCTTCGGAATTACATCAGGTGGGAATAATCCGATGGTGAATTTATTCAAGACATGACATACTGCTTCTCCACAAAATGCTGTTATTGTAGGACCAGGGTCCATGTTGAAGACAAATATTCATATATGAGAAATAATGTATGACGTTCCTCAAATATCGTAAATCTAAACAAAGAATCCTACTAGCAGCATATTTTATGAGCCTATGCATTTGTTTTAGAGACTGAAGAATTATTTTTAGGACCAGGCAAAGCAATCAAATGTTTTTAGTGACCAAACTACTTATTATATTTCATAGTCTGACTTCTGCATTAAACCTGTTCTATACCTGTATGTCCTTTATTCCCAATAGCAGGTTGCTTTGCACATTAAAGGTTTGTTTTTCATCCCTTTCTTTACAAACTGCTCACACTGTAAATACTGATTTTTTTTTTTTTATTGCGTGGCTACTACACTCTTTATAAGCCTTATACAAATGGACAAGTGTTTCTGTCGCACCTTCTGTCAGACAAGGTTTGGTTTTAAATTAATATCAGTCTGAACATGTGAAGTGGTTAGCTGACAATACTATACTCTGTAAGATGCCATAAATAATGCAAGATATTACAACTTTGTACTTGCTATGGCTCAGAAAACGCATGATATTGAAATCCTTGTATCTGGAAATGCTTTAATTAAATTAGAGTATTATTTAAAATTCATCCATATATTTGGGTCTTATTTCTCCTCATTAATGTTGACTATCTTTAATTCTTGAGCAAAAGTTGAGACCTATGTTGTCTAGTATGATTGATTTCTATTTAGTTTGCTGAGGACATTTAGGAAAAGGGGTCTAATAAGAGCAAATAGTGCCCATATTGCTCCAGCCTAATAATATAAAGTGCGTTTTGATA
>NC_056734.1:648512031-648664531 GCF_019279795.1 Protopterus annectens | reverse complement strand
GCGTGATAAGAGACCTTGAGATCCAGGTGGACAGTAGTCTCTCCTTTGATAGTCACATTGCCACAGTAGTCAGGAAGTCCTTCTACATGGCACACCTCATCATAAAGGGGTTCTCATCCAGGAAAAAAGAGGTCATTGTTCCCCTCTACTCGACACTCATTAGACCCATTACAGAGTACAATGGCCCTTTTGTAATGTACCTCACAAGACATCTGCAGCAACTGGAAAGGCCACAGAAGTACCTCACAAAGAGGATTACTGGCCTCAAACAAATGCCCTACACTGACCGCCTCAAAAAACTCCAGCTTTACTCCATAGCATAT
The DNA here is from genome assembly GCF_019279795.1 of Protopterus annectens. Lineage (NCBI taxonomy): Eukaryota > Metazoa > Chordata > Ceratodontiformes > Protopteridae > Protopterus > Protopterus annectens. The sequence continues at coordinate 648,664,208 of NC_056734.1, read as the reverse complement.
TGCCTACTCTGAGGTGATCTCTGCCTAACATATAAAGCTATGTCAAACCCAGAGCTGTTGGACATGCTACACCTAAATAAATCCTAATCCCTCCGAGCTGCATGATCTAGGGACCTAAACCTTGTCACCACAATAAACAGGACATGCTGGAGGGATAGATTCCTGTCCCAGAGACTTCCTATACTCTGGAACAAGCCACCCATCTATGTCAAGCAAAGTTCTTCATTAGCACTCTTCAAGAAAAATCTTGATGAGTGGATGGGAAATAGGAAATACACCCTGGGGATCACTTCTGTGTCTCTGCTCGTCAGTGGCACAGGAAAATAACTTTCTTGGGTGGCGTAAGCCATGGAACCTTGCTGGCTAGGCTTACATAGGCCCTTGGGCCGATAGCCTAGTACCTACCTATGAACCTATGAATCTATAATAAATTATTTCTGCTTTTGTTTAAGCCTGTTTAAGCCCATTTGCATGGCATGCTGTGGTAGCTTAATAGCATATGTGAAGGTACACTAGCTTGTATACTATAGAAGAATCTAAATGGGTAGAGTGATGGCCTAAAGCTTACTAGGTCCTGGGTTCAAGTCCTTAGCAAGCATACCACTTGTTTAATGTCATCTAAATTTTAGTTTAATTTAAAAACATAACTTTTACATTTGGATGAGCTGTGTGGTGATAAGCACCACTTAAACATGATTAACAGCCACATTTGTTTGTGCATTGCCAAACTTTGCTGAAGCCTCATTGTGAGAGTTTTCATGATACTCACTTCTGCTCATCTGGTTTGCACAATGCTAAGCACCGAGGTACTTTTTTGAATGTTGCTGAATGATGTGTAAAAGTGGGAAAACAACCTACAGTATATTAAGGGCAATAGGCAAGAATTCTGCAGAATTCATTGGAGTCCATCTAACTGACAGTATGCCAGGTGGTGTTGGAGGGGCTGCATGCCTTTGGGTGCAGAGATGGGGTGTGCAGGAGTCTAGGGTTTGTTTCAGGATAATGATACACAGTTATGAACCTAGGCTGCTGCAGGGTGGTCACCAGGGCTCAGAATGTAAGGCTGAGGCCTGGGATGGGTTGAACAAACTTACCAGTGCTACTGGTATACCCCACACTGCTGAGCAGTGTCATCACCACTATGATGACCTGAAGCATAGAAAGAGGGGCAATTTGGACACCTGGGTCCAAGAGGTGAGGGATGGGCATGCCCCAAACATATGTAAGTATTTCTTCCACCATTTTAATAAAATGCAAGCTGAATCTGCATAATGGTGTGCTTCTTTCCTAACAGCTACAGCTGAGAAGGCTCACAACGTCCAGTCCCATGCCAGGTGCCTGGCCAGGTTGTGCCATGAGTGTGGTAAGTACGGATATATTATGCTAACTGTATTGCAATAAACATTAAAGAATAAAAAACTGTACTGCAATGAAAAATAAACAGTACAAACTGTAGTGCAATAAATAGGCAAATAAAAATGTAGAGCAAAAAATGAACAATAACAACGGTATTGCAATAAACACTAAACAATACCAATAACAGTAAGAAAAAAGGTGTACAGCAGGATTGCTGTGTTATAACATAATAGCACTGGAGTTCTATGTATTGTATGTGTACGGTAAAGTTGCTGCAGTCAAGAGTAAAACTGTAATAACTATAGACTGCAAAAGCAATGGCCTGAATAATGTATTGCTCAACTCATAGTAAAAATCAAGGCCGTCTTGAGGCCAGTTTCAGTCACATAATGCTCTCTTTTCCACCCACTCCAGGAACAAAAGGTATATGAGTGAGGTAGCCCACTTTATGGGCAGATATTGTGTGCAGACTTCACAGATAATTAACACCAATACCAATAAATTGTTACGCAGCATTGTGTTTTCCTGAATAAATCTGTCTTAATATTTGCATTTAGGCTGTATTCTTTGCATGTCTGTTTTAGGTTGCTGCAGTCAGTTGTTACATTATTTGCAGATGTCCCCAGCAGTCACAGCTTTTGGGTTCTGCTCCCATGCCTGCCAACTAAGGGATGATGGCTGTCTAGTTTACTTAATGTACACAAATATACCTCTCAACTGTCATGATTTTTCATAATGTAATTACAACTGCCTAATTGTCTGTTCCATGAGTACTGCATAAATGATTACCTGGAATGCAATATATTTTAAATCCATTTACAGAACACCTTGGTATTTATGTATGTCCACATTATGTGAAACTGTTCTGTGTAGTTGTATACCTCCATTTGTTAGTGTTTAGTCCATACAGCCCCATGCTAACAGCTTAAGAGGTATGTATGTGCTCCATCAGCTATAGAAGCATTGTAGTCACTGTACTCACAACTTACACTGCACACCTGTAGAAGTATGTAGCGGTACTCTGTGTAGTAATATTACTGCGAGGTACCTAATATTATGTTTTTCTCTCTCTCCCTACCCCTTGTCTTCTTTAATGTATTATTGTTATTTATTATTATGATTTAATATTAAGATATTTTGTTAAACTAACTGTTTTATTAGCCTTATGGTTTAATTCATACTAGCTTGATGTTGGCATACTTACTATCATGTTACTTAATGTTGTGTTACACATAATAAACCTTAATATGTATCTGGACTAATAAATATTATGCTCTATTCTGTTAATACTAACATTGGTTTGGCTATTACTAACCTTAACTTATTTTTATAACTAACTTACTACAGCATCTCAAGGTCAGCCAGTTCCTCATGATCTGCCTACCTTGCCTCTTCCAGCAATGACACCAGGTCCCAGCCTGGTGGTGTCTCCTCTGATGCCCCTGTACTATCTGTTGCATCACTTAGTACCTCCCCATGGGATGGAGATGGGCCCCCCTCTGGGAGCGGTGGTGGAGGGATAGTTGCCACCCATGATGAACTGCTGGGTTTGCTGTGTGGGATTATCTACCATGGGTTTAGATGACACCTGCATTGGATGGAGAGCATATTGGTCACCCTAGCAGGGGCAGGCTCACCCTGGACCCCATCCTCCAGCGCTGCCACACTTGGGGCCATGAAGGAGCCATGATAACAGTCCCATGAGTGGGGATGTGAGTCAACCTGCTACCTTCTGGAGACACACTGGACTGATATTCCACAATACCCTCCCCATCCAAGGTGTTTACCCGCCTCTTGTGTCACACATCACCCCTCTCTGCTGTCTTGTCTGTCTGCTAAAGCTTCCTCACCTACCCAAATTACCTCGCTCACATGTACCTATGTCCCTTCCCCAACATTCCACTCTCACCTTAAAAAAAAATGGGCACCTCGCCTCAAAAAAAAAATCGTCCCATACATAGTTCTTCATTTCGCACACTTGTCCACTGGATGCACATAATTTGGTCCACTTGGCATAACAATGCAATTACGTTGTCCTCACCCCTCTGTCTGTCCAAAGTCATCTTCAGATTCTGTCATAGTGCACAGTTGTTGCTGTACAAGAAATGGATAGCCATGTTTTTTTCCTAAAACCCTTCCTGCACATACATACCTGCCTTTCACTATGTTTTTCCCCATGCTTGCATCCCATTTCACCACTTTCCTAGCTACCCATTTTGCTTTTCTTTATATATTTTTAGTATCACATAACTTCTCTAAGCTCAGCTAAATGGGGCTATATTGATATATGTGCTTTAAATAATATACATATACAAAATAAACACACATCCCTACTTCGAACCCAAGAAGATCTCACCTGTAGAGGATTACATTAATCTGCCATACCACACAGTTGTTAATTAAAATGGGTGATTTAAGAAAAACATAGTAATTGCAAGTTACAAGTTGCAAGTTACACTCATTAAGCATGTTTAAGCAGAGCTCCACATTGCGCCATGTCTTGCAAACTTGCTTAAAGATTAATGGAAAAATTGGGAGTGCACCTTGGAGTCTGGTGGAAGAGTACACCACTAGAAAGTCAAACACAGAATAATGGATGTAAGTGAGGTCTGTATCAGCAACATTTAGAAATACACCTGCTAAAGCATTACTGTCAAATACATGTTGAACTGGGACCCTGGTGCAGAAATGCATCCATATAAAGCAATGCGCATAATGATGGCTGTAAAAATGTGTCACAGCCTGTATGTGTTTAATTATATCTTGCAAATACTCTTGCTGTAGCAGTGACTGAGTAGCTCAATCTGTTAGATGCCTCCTTACAAACCGTATGTTTTGCCACTCACAGTACTGGGTTCAAATCCAGTGACATGTCGCATTTAAATTTCATTATACTGAAACCAGCAATTAATGAATGAGTCATGCATTCTTTATAAAGACAATCCATTTTAAATTAAATATCTGCTTGCCCATGGTGTAAGTCACAGGCTTGCAGATAGGAACATACTTCACATAACCCTATAGCAAAACTATAAGTGCATAAAGTGTCACACCATGCATTAATATGCATTAACAGAGGATTTTAACTCAGGTAATGCAAATGAGGCCCACTACTATCAAAGTGCAGTACACAATCCTTTTAAACTTGCAGTGCAGATTAGCACAGCTGCACAACTAACATACGCATATGAAGCTCCTGCTTGTAACAAAGACTGCCAGCATACACATTCCAAATGAGTACCAGACTGTAACATGTGGCCTAATAGTTTCTCAAATGGTGGACATAATGTTATATTTACCCCCTATGTTGCTCAAGGACACAACAAACATGTTGCCTAGTACTCTGTTAATGATACCATTGCCTAACATACTTACCTTAAACACATGCCTTAATAGAGTGGAATGCATACCCTCACTCTGGCTCTGCCTCTACTGCAAGGCTGACTCAGCACTTACAGTTACTTCTACAGCTTGTTGTCCTCCAAAGCGGTCACACTCTCTGCCTATGTCTATTACCTGCAGCAGCAGCTGCAGCCTGTAGCACACACATCTCTACATAACAGATGCTGTTACAGACCTACCCTCTGCAATGACATAGTCTCGTCACCCCAGTAATGTCCATCACAACATGTCAGAAAGGGCTTCTAATTTACATGAAGGCCCTATATATTGTACAGTGGTTGCATGTCAGTGGCTGATGATAGTGCAAATCAGCTGTGTTGGCTGGAATTAGCATTTCAGAACCACAGATTATTAAAGAGCCAATCACCTGCTACTGAGAAGCATGATAAAAGGCAAACAGCTGGCTATGGGGAACCAGTCTGTATCAGACTTTCTTCACACAGAATAAGCTTTTGCAAAAACTTACATATCACCACATATCAGCAGAGGAGTTTTGCACTCCAGCAGGTATGGAACCTTTTTGTTTACAACAAGATGCAGATGTGTGAATATACTTACAGGGAATAGAGATTACAGCATTAAACCTTTCTTGGAACTATGATAATGACACATCATTGACTTCCAGATTTGTTACACCTACAGAGGGCGTACAATGCATCAAGGGTGGAAGTTTTTTTGTCAGCGTGGCACACTAATCACCTGGTACTATCCTTTATAGTGGTTGGAATAGCTCACTGCTATTTGTTTGGGACTGTTGTTTTGACAAATTATCTGGGGGGGGGGGGGCAAACTACATTAGACTCCAGTGTTGGGTGTATGCTCATACAGTAGTATCCACGCACTTAGTATGTTTGAACACTGTGGAATATGACATGTGTGATCAAGCAGTGGATACTGCCAGCCATTCTGTTCTGGCTGTATCTCTACATAGTGTACTTCCACTTATGTGATCCTGACATCTGCTCCAATTGTGTTCTCTTTCAGGAAACCTCTACCCATGATGGTATGCACCTTTCATGGATGCAGAGAATGATATTATACTTAAAGGCCTCTGGCAACATCATGAACTCTTACTGTCCAGAGGGAGGCAAAACAGGAAACAGCAGACAGCATTTTGGGATGACCTTGTCCGTGATGTGAATGGAATAGGTCATCAGAGCAGAACATATAAGCAGGTTCGACACAGTGCAATGGATATGATAAATGTTGTACAAAGAAGAGCAGCAGAACATGTAGCCAGGCATTGTGGCATCACCAATGAAGGGCCTGAAGTGGAACAACCACTCTCAGCCACTGAAGAATTCCTGGTGAACCTAGGTACACACGACAGCTCCCAGGCATCCATCACACTGTACACTGTGGTTGTGGGTGCCACAGTTTCCATGACAAGAGGAGTGTGCAGGTAAGCTTAGTTTGATCACCATTGCAACACTGTATCATTCAGTGTATCAGGGTGTACATACTCTTACATGGGTGTCAAGTTTGTATTCTTTGGTGGGGTGAAGAGTTTAACTGAAGTTTGACTATCATGCTCAGATGTTGACCAGTATAACAACTAACACAGTAGCTACTGTAAATGTGAGATATATGGACATATTACCTTGTGGTGCAACATGCAGTGCAATTAACATTACCTCTCCCTCAACTTTTCACAGGTCAGTCAGGTATTAGACAAGGCCGTGGTCCTGCTCCTGGTAAGCAAAGCACTGTTTTGTTATAGATGTAGGTTTACAGCAATGTAATCCATAAAGTGTCATCCCAGGCCTGCTGCCTGGATAGGTGTACTGTCAGCATGATTGCCAACTGCACAGATATTTTCTGGCTGTACACATGTCAAAGTCATATATATGCCTTGTAGGTGTGACCAAACTAGGATGACAGTATTGTCAGGAAATTGTAGATCGCCATATGTGTCAACTGTGCAGTCTTCACAAATGTCAACATGGTACCTCATTGTTACTGATGAGATTGTTGTGTAAAGAGCTTTTATTTACAAGCAATTACAGCTGTTTGTGACTACAGAAATTAACATGTACTTGTGTAATGAATTGTTGTTTTGCCATGCCACTTGCAGTGGTTACTGACAGATACTGTATGCTGACATTTGTAATGAGTAAGCTGCATAATTTTGTGTACCTTATGTTGTATGATGTTGTAATTGCTGTATACTGACACAATGAAAAGCGTGTCATGGACATGTTTATATTTCTGTTTCAAGAATCTGTTGAGGACACCTATGGATCCACAGTGGCAATAAAGCCATATACATCACAACACAGGATAGAATGTCAGCAAAGACGAAATATGTCTTCAGCAAGGTACTGCAATATAGGCTGTACCTTGCTGAAGCCATATTTTTTCTGTGCTGAATTCAGAACATGCATGGCTCCATAAGTCCATATGTGTATAACAGGCTAGGAAGGATAATGGCATTATGCAGCATACTCATGGATCCCTAACCTGTGAAGAGGTCTGATAGCCTTGATAAGTGCCACCAGGGTTTTGGAAGCTAACACATCTACAACCTGTGATGCTGGAGATGACCCATCTACAAATTTCCTGTGTCCAGTACAGACATTTGTCTGACAACAGCTATGATTGTCTTGTTCTGCATCCCATGGTGTAACCTGAATATGATATGTGTCACAGCAGAAGTGTGCTTCATATGCATGATGGGCCAGTTACATATAGGGTGTACTGTTTGCGTTATATACCTGTCTCTTCAGCATGTACTATTTATACCACAGTGATGGTGTAGGTGTGTAGGAGGGGTAAGATATGTGTTAGTTCTGTTATGTATGTGCAGGAGGTACACAGTGAGATCTGACACCTCCCTGTATGGCAGCCATACATAATCCCTCCAAAGCATTTATGAGACAGACTACATATGTACGGTCTTGATACAGACTCAATAGGACATGTTATCAGCAATGTGTACTGCTGTACCATGGAACTTGTGTGGCTGCTACAGTTGTAAGATATACCTGTGTAGTGACATAACAAGGGTGCTATTGTTCACAATGATAGGTGTGATGAGTGGGACGTTTAGTATAGCAATGACAGTCTTGGAGTTACATCATAGACCTTTCTGTTTAGGATATACAATATTGAATGCATCCCCACATCTTACCGACCAGTGACAGTCAAAAGCTACATAACTCTCTGTATCCATAAGTCCATGAGTAATGGCTCAATGGTATGTGGTGTGCAGACAATATTATATTTTTGGATGACTTTCCAAAGGATAGTATTGTGCAGTCATTGGCATTTAGTATTTGTCCGTGGCTCAGGCAACAACTGAATGTGTGTCTTAGGCCATCCTGGATATCTGTTGGTTCTGTGTGGGATTCAGTGACAGAGGGAATGACTAGAAGGGGTACAACATTAATGATGTCTGGGGAAATCCACTGGTGACTGGTGTCATTGCAGGATAGGTCCCCCAATGCTATCTTCACAGATTATGACTGTCAGACACTTTCCTATCCACCAGCTGACATAACATTCTGTAGATAACCTACATAGTTTCCGGCCAGGACTTCTGGCCTAATACTGTCAAATACCTAGTAAGGTTATGGTAGGTAGAATGAGTAATATTCTCATCATCCATTGCATAGTATTACACTCATTTGGGTCCACCAGTTAGTGTCAGAAGGCATGATTTGGCCTTGAGAATAACAAACAGTGTGTGGTTCAGTGTTAGTAGGTGTACAACAGTGTCACTGCTCATATCCATGCTAACTCCTTTCATGGCATTTCATGTCACATGAGTCAGAGATCTGGGGACACTGTTTGGCACTACATGCTAGTTGTCCTTTGTGCAACTAAGTATTGCAGTTGCTTCAAGCATGTTCCAAAAAGAGAGTCATCCAAGGTGTCTTTACAAACATGTTAGAGAAGTGTAATATGTATAACCATTGAAGATAAGGTGGGGGGTTTACACAGGTATTCTGCAGCTGGACACTACCTAAGTGGTATGTACTGGAAGGACACAATTACCTTGTTAAGACTGTGTTACGCATGACAGTCCACTGAATTGCTGGTGGTTGGCAACTACTACTGCTGGTCTCACTGACACAACTCTCACATAGAATACCATGTTCTAATACATTTTCTGTCATCACACACAAAATGTTACTACAAATCTCATGATAACAAGCAGGACACAGACTGTTTGTTCATCCACATAGCTGTTCCACATCATGAAAGGCTCTGTAGGCTTCAGATACCCTTTTCCACGTAGATGCCTTGATTAGCAACCTGGGCAATGAATTGGTTTTGTATGTGTTATGCCGTCTGTTCCAGGGTTGGTGGTATGTCATTAGGGAACTGAGAAAAGGGGATTAGTAACACTGTTGTAGCACCAGAATATAATGTGCAATGTCCACTGACATAGATGACAAGTCTTGCTGTAAAAATCAGCACACTGGCGGTGAGCCATTGTAGGTGACAATTTCACAGCTAGTCATGCATCCTGCCCTTCAACAGATTAATGGTGGATATCTGCATAACATGGCTGTGAAGCCTACTGCAGCAGACTGGCCAGCTTTGGCCAATGTGTGTCCACCTGTCACATGTCCTAAGCATGTCATACTGTACAGTTATGTACCTGAAACACGTCTGTGTTCCCACATCATGTCACACAGGCCAACGTAATGTCAGCAAAGTTGAGCAAGTCCTCTATGCATGAATGGGCATCCACATCTTCACTGCAAGGTGTGCCTACAAGCACTGTATATCAGACTGTCAACCCCAAGGGTGTGGGAGCATGACCCTACCTTTGCAGGACCTTGTACTGAGATGTTGGGAGGGTCTCAACCCCTCTACTCCTATGACACACAAACACAACATGTGACACATGTGACTGCATTTCAGACCTTGCTGCCATGGTGTCTCCAACAGCAGTTATTACATATGGCAATCAGCATTATGCCAACATGCACAGCTTACATACTGCACCACTTACACCCACATCACACACACACGCACACACACCTGCATGTGTGCAGCTCCTTACCAGATGCATTTCTAAACAACAGACACCTCAGAAAATCCTGCCTCTGGAGAGCACAGTACACATAATACTGCATGCACCACTCTCTCACCCATCAAACACCTGAAGCAAAACACAAGATCACACCTCTTGTCAGAGGTGATTACAGTGTGAGAAACTGATGTCTGTGTCCTGTGGCTACATATGGGAATGATCACAGATAGCTGTGTGCGGGTTGACACATTAGGCCTTACCACACACTGCCACAAATCAAGGGATATTAGTTAACATAATGTTAACATTATAGTTCCTGCAGGTGTGTACGACTAGGGACATAGCTCACTGGCCTGTATGCAGACACATGGCTGTGCTTATCCAGTCTGTGTGTTTCATGGGTATACACATAGCTTTCAGCTGCAGTTGACCCTCACCTAGGATGATGCCTCCATACACACAGAAATTGATGGAATTCAATAATTGTCTTAGTGTGTGGTATCATTGTCAGGGGATCTACTACATGTCTGCCTAGGATGCCTTGTTGAACAGACATCAATGCTTCACCAGTGATGGTGTTCATCTCTCACCCCTAAGATTTGGAGCACCTGCCATGGCTAGTGACACCCTCATAATGTATCTTACATGCACTGTTCAAGGAAAAGTTGGCAACGAGAACACCATCTTTATAAAACATCATGATTATGCTGCTACACGGTGTTTATGGCAACACTGAACCCCACTCTGTGAAATGTGTCCCCACCCTGGATTATGCAGATATGTGCAGTCAAGGACATCTGGTTCAAGGCTGTGGACAAAACCACAGCCATATCAGTCTACATGTCCATCCACATCTTCACATCTCAAAATGACAGTACTGAAGGTAATGCGAGTGGTGTATATATACTTATTAAGGATAGATACATATCCAGATTTTGTGAAACACTGTGATTTCCTGGAGACAAAGCAGGTGCCATTCAGTACTGGAAGGGCACCCCCCCAAGGGGAACCAATATATTGCAACATGTGTTTACCAATATGGGCAACCACTGCAACCCACCAACGTGAGGTTCTCCCTGGTTGGATCTGACCACAGATCGGTGTCATTAAAACTACCAGTACTAACCCCCCTTTACAGACAATACAGATGTATACCTCAACAAAGTCATTTATTACCTTCTGGGGGATGGTCTACATAGCTTGACTTCACCTCCCCCCTCTGATGGGACGGGCAAGTATGCAGAGCTCTACACACATGAATTATGCCAGCAGAATTACAACTGTATGAACTCGGCTGTACCTGACAGGACGAACACAGACTCTTCATGCACACCAAACCTGCCTGTTGGACAACTGCCATTATCAGTCTGTACAATAAGAGGTGGACTTTGGTGTGTGACAGTTGGGGTGAGGTTGCCCACCAAAATGGAGGCACAACCTCCTCAGCTAAAACAAGCATATACTGTTGTTGTGATGTTGTGAAGACACAGTAAGTGGCAAATTAGCCACCCACACAAAGCAGAACCACAAAGCGCAGTGTAGTTACATTTATTTTATTTAACATTTGTTTACTGGGAAAAGTCTGACTAGGAACAAAGCCAATTTTCAGCAGAGGCCCAGTGTGTGATTTATTATTTATTGACATTTGTTGGCCGGGAAAGCCCACTGGGCTTGAGACCCATTTTCAGTGGAGGCCCGGTGAGAAAAGCTCCAAGTTACATGAAAATCATTACATTCATTTGTAAGGAAACAATTACTTATAAAGCAAGTGAGCTAATACAGAAAACAATCTAAACAGCACATATGTTGTAAAAAGGCACAATACAGTAACAATGAAACATTAGCATGTAGGAAAATTATACAGTTAGAAATATTTAACAATAGAGCTCAATTTTTTTTGGGGGGGTGAGTAGGAAAAAGGAAAGGTGTAGTGGGAAGGTAGAATTACAGAGTTAAACTTAAAGGTAGGATATAGTTAAAATCTTATAGCTAGGTGGTGGGAATATGTAGTTTATAGGTGGCATGTATTTAATGGTAGTATTAAAAGTAGAAAGTGACAGAGAAAAGAAAATGTGTTAAGATAGTTGTATAGATGTGTGGACTAGGATACTAAAGATTAGGGATAACTCATATGGTGTAACAGTATGACATACATAGGTTTATAAGTTCATAGGTGTGCACTAGGCTAAAGGACATGGGGCCTTTACAAGCCTAGCCCATAGGATTACCCTGGCATCATGCCACCCAACCTTAGGTCCCAGTGCCTCTGTCGAGTAAAGCCACTGGAATGAATTTTCTATTTTCCATCCACTCATCAAGATAGGCCCAGTGAGGTGCTCTGCTTGACATGTATATGGGAAGTCTATTCCATAGCATGGCCAGTCTCTGGGTTATGAACCTGTCTCTGCAGCATGTGCTGTTGACTGTGGTAATGAGGTTGAGGTCTCTGGAGCGTGTGGAATGGAGGGATTGGGATTTCTTTAGATGTAGCATTTCTAACAGAGCTGGGTCAGACATGGCTTTGTAAGTCAAGCAGAAATCGCCTCTAAGTAGGCGATATGAGACAAAGAATTGTTTGAGCTTTTTAGTCTGTCCATATAGGACAAATGTTTAAGGCCTAGGATCCTCTTTGTGAGGTACTTTTCCGGCCTCATCAGTTGTTGCAGGTGTTTAGTGAAGTACCTATTAAATGGGGCATTGTACTCAGTGATTTGCCTAATGAGGGAAGAGTAGAGGGAGACAATGACCTCTTTCTTCCTGGATGCAAAACCCTTAGTAATGAGATGTGCCACATAGAAGGACTTTCTGACCACAGTGGCAATGTGGTGGTCAAAAGAGAGGTTGCTGTCAACCTGTTTTTCCCAGATCTTTTATAACACCTTCTGTGTTCAGTGGACTACGATCGGTGTGGTAATTCATGGGAACTGGGTTTTTCCCAAAGGAGATGACGACACATTTTTTGGTATTGAGCTTAATGCCATGGTTTTTGCACCAGTCGTTGGTCTCAGTGAGGCCTTTCTGTAGGATGTCAACATCACTTGGAGAGTTAATAATAGCTCCCAACTTGCAATTGTCTGTGAACTTTGTCAGCCAGAGTCCCATTGTGCTGGCGTGGACTTCAGAGAAGTAGATACCAAACAGGAGAGAACCCTGGACCAAACCCTGTGGGACTCCACTCATGACAGGTCGGCAGTCTGACTTGGAGTCAGCTCCTTTCACACTGTACGTTCTACCTGTGAGCCAGTTTGCAACCCACCTAGTGATATAGGGGTTGATGCCTAGCTTAGTGAGTTTTTCTATGATTCCTGAGTGGGGAATGGTGTCAAAGGCCTTGGACAGATCAAGGCAGGCTATATGAATCACCTTGGCTTCCTCCTCAGCTCTGGTGACTGACTCAAAGAAGTCGACCAAGTTGAGCAGGCATGATCTACCCTTCAGAAAACCAAAGTGTGTGGGATCCAGAGTCTGGAGATTCCCTAAATCCTTGTTTATTAGGTGCATGATGATGCATTCCATAGCTTTGCATATCAGACTCATCAGGCTAATGGGGCAATAGTTGCCAGGGTCTATAGTCACTCACCCTTTGTGGAAAGGGATGACTGTAGCAGTGCACCATTTGGTAGAGACAAAGCCTGAGGTGAAGCTGTGATTGAACAGGGCACACAGATGAGGTGCCAGTTCACTCTGTAGTTCATCTAGAACACAGCCAGGCATATTGTCAGGTCCCATAGAAGCTGTATTCTTGGCTTTGGACAGTGCTGTTTTAACCTGTGCAGCAGTAATACTGGATGCCTGGCAATCTACTGGTACTGTGATTGTTCCCTTGTGGGGGAGAGATGGGTAAGGTTGGCATTGAATCTGTCAGCCAATATATTGGCAATATCTGTTGGCTTGGTATAGGAGGTACCATTGTGCAGTAGCTCAAAGCAAATCTGGGTATTGCCATGGAGATTCTTTACATAACTATAGAAGACCTTGTGGTTTTCTTTACTATCTGCTGCAATTCTATTTTCATACCTAATTTTAGAGGATTTGATGAGGGATCTCAACTTTTTGTTGAGGCTGATAAGGGAGTTTTTCCAGTCTTGGGACTTCACCTTATTCCGCATCAGTTTCCTCCTTCTGTTGTAGAGTTTGTTTATGGCAGGGGACCACCAGATTGGCTTCCTTTTTTGGAGGAGAGCATCTTGCTTCTGTTGGGAATGGCAAGATCCATGCATTTGTGTACATGTTCATTCAGTGCATTTGTGCATGATTCGGTGGTCATGTAACTATTCTTCATTTGCATGGGTGCCATGAAATTAGCCACCTCTGTGTTTAGGAGCCCAAAGTTAGCTTTGGAGAAGTTTTTCAGTGGAAGCCCGGGTAGAAAAGCTCCAAGTTACATGAAAATCATTACATATACTTACATAAGTATATTTGCTATGTGAAACAGTTTTGCTAGATTAAGGAGGCTATGAATATGTGTTGCATGTGCAGCTGGGGTTATCATTGAGATGTTTTAGTTTCCTTTTAAAGGAGATTATGTTGTCTAATTCTGTAACTGATTATAAGAGGGCACAGCTTAGTTATGGAATGGGAATAGAGGCAGCTACCTGCTCTTTTACTAGGTTTTGATACTTTAAGTAGGTATAGTTTTGGATAGGACGTAAGGTTCAATGATATTTTTTAGGGAAGGGCAAAACTCGGGTTTATAAATAAGTTTATGGGCAAAGGTAAGTTGTGTAATGTAGGTAATGTGCAGATTCTAGCCAGTTTAGTTCTCTATTAGCCTGGCAATGGTGGGTGTGATTTGGTTGGGCCGATGCAAATTTTGAAATCTTATAATAACAGGACTGCAGTTTGTGTTGTAAAGAGTTGTGGAGACTGGTGAAGATAGGAGACCCATATAGTAAGGTTGGAAGGAGATGACTTTTTGAAAGTTTTATGCAGATGGATTTGTCTAAGTATTGTTTGTTTCTGTCAAGTTTGCCTAATTTGAAGTGAGTCTTTTATATTGCGTTATTAATATGCAAGTCAAAGCTAAGTTTACTGTCAATAGTAATTCCTAGCAGTTTGGCTTGCTTTACTAACTCTGTTTGGGTTTTGTTTATGGAGAATATAGTACAGTCTGTGGGAACAGGTTTAGATGCAAAGATAAGTACTTTAGATTTATTAGGGTTAAGTAATAGCTGTGATTGGTTTAGCCAGAGTTCTATGGATGTAAAGGCCTTTTGTGTTAACTTTTGGAGGTCAGAGAAGTTATTGGAGGTACAGATTATGGTTGAGTCATCTGCATATTGTATGGTAGTACAGCCAGAGGGAACTTTATGTAGGTCATTTATAAAAATGTTGAATATTAGGGATGCTAAGATTGACCCCTGGGGCAGTCCTATGTTATTTGGGAAAAAGCTAGAGAGGTTATTCTGCCATTTTATGGATTGCTGTCTGTTTTCCAAGTAACTAGTGAACCAGGTTAGGGTGGCATCAGAGCATCCTAGTGCTTGCAGTTGTTGAATAAGTTTTAATGTGGGAGACTGTGTCGAATACAGTTGAGAGATTCAGTAACAGGACTGATGTAAGTAGGTTACTATCTAGGGCTTTATAGATGAAATTTGTGAAGGAGACTAGAGAAGTAATGGTACTGTGGGATGGTCGAAAACCATGTTGTGAAGGGGATAGTAGGCTGTTGCTGGTTAGATATTCACCCAGTTGTTTGTGGATGCATTTTCCATTATTTTAGATAGAGAGGACAGTATGGAAATGGGTCTAAAATTAGGTCATGAGGGTTTCCACCTTTATGAAGTGGGGTGATTATTGTTTTTTTTTTCAGAGCTGAGGGACTGTGTTCTGCAAGTGATTGGTTTATAAGGATACTTACTGAGAAAACTATTGCCTTAGCACTAATTTTGAGGTATTCTTTGGGGAGATTATCAGCGGATAAGGAGCCTGGTTTCAATTTTCCAAGTAATGTTTGTATTTGAGAGGTTGCTACAAGTTGTAAGTTAAAGGATGGCACATGGAGATGATATTGCCTTGCGGTATGATGGATGGGTTAATGGGGGTTGAGGTATTGTCTGCATTTACTAATGTAAGGATAATATCAATATAGTTTTTATTAAATATTTCAGTGTTTTCAACTAGGGTTTTTTTCTGGAAATGGAAATGGGTTTTGGGTGCTGTCAGGATTTAGTATTGAGTAGACAGATTTACAGAAAAATCTGAGATTATTACTGTGGGTGTTTAATTGTTGAGAGAAGTAAGTCATTTTGTCCTGATTAATGGCCTGTTTTCCTTTGTTTCTAAGTATTTTGAATGTGGTTTTGTTAGGTGGGTTCTTATCTTTTCTCCATTTGTGCCATGCTCGGTCTCTATTAATCAGTAGTTGTTTGGTTGACTTAGACAGCCAAGAAGCATATCTATGTTTAACTCTCTTTTTTCTTTTGGGGGCTATGGAGTTAAGGGTATCTAGGAAGACAGTATTGAAATAATGTACTGCTTCATCTACGGGAAGATATTTCAGTGGGTTCCAGTTTAGTGTTTGTAATAGGTTGCAAAAGTGAGACTGGATAAAATTGGCTAGATTTCTGGTATATTTCTATGAATGAATGCTTGGGGTGATGGTTTATAGTCTGCGTATCAGGGCTGGTAAGTGGTCACTTAAGGCGTTGGGAAGCATGTTGGGATTGGAGTAGTATTGAGGGTGGGATACTAATATCCAATCTAAGGTGGATTCAGGGTGATTGTTTGTTATGTGTGTTGGGGTTTGTATAAGTTGTGTAAATTTGAACAGATTGATGGAGTTTGTGGAGTTGTTTGGTGTTAGTTTAAGCCAATTTATTAGTGTCACCAAGGATGATGGTTTCATTTGAGATGTAGTGGTTAGACCATGATAGGAAGTCTTCCATTGTTGGGATATTGGGACCTGGAGGAATATAGATGGTGGCGATACATATTTGTTTATGGTTGTTGAAAAATAGTGATGCTAATAGGATTTCCATATTATTGAAGGTGGAAACTATTTTTGGGTGGGGTACTATGTTTTAGTGGTTATGGTATATTAATGCTATGCCTCCCCCATTCTTATGAAGTCTATCTTTTCATAATATCTGATATCCAGGGGGAAGTATTTCTAAGTCTGATATCTGTGGTTTGAGCCAGGTTTCTGTTAGAGCAGCTATATCAGGTGTATACTGTGTAAGCTATGCATGGAAGTCAGATACTTTGTTCAAATACTATGGCTGTTTAATGTCACAATGCAAAGGTATTTTGGTGTTTTCACTGAGAGTGATGTACAGTTGATAATATGTTGGGTGGGAGAGGGTCCAGGGTTTGGATGAATATCTCCACTTTGGCATAATAATGTGAAGATAGCGGTTTGGGTTATGGATGAAATGTAAAGTATGGAGTATGCATATAAGATGTGTAATTGTTTGATTTTAAGTATATTAAAATGCAGTTTGGTCTTGAAAGTGGTGGTGTCTCTGTGATTGAAGAGTGATGGTGAAATATCAGGGTAACTATTTTGGGATGAGTTATGGTATATGTATGCTGTAGTTTTTGTTGGGGTTAGTTGATGCAGTGTGCTGTTGTGAGAAGTGAGGTGGTTAGACAGTAAGTAGGTTAAAGAAGATTAGGGATGTTACTAATAGTAGAGTTAGAATGTGCATAATGTGAAATGTAGGAGGGTTTTAATTGCTTTGGGTGTGGGATGTGATGAACTCAGGGGGGGCTTAGAGCCTATGAGGAGGTTGGAAGGAGTGGCCTGTGATGTATAAAACTAGAGATAGTGAGGGCAGGAGGGAATTGGGGGCAGGGTAGGGGAGTGGAGTGAGTGAAGCAAATAGAGTGGGCTTGCCCATTCAGGGCTGAGAGTGAAAAAACTATCAGTGGAGGACTAAGGAAAGGTATGTGAAATCAAGCATTTAACTTTATTGAGTGGGGTTATCAATGATACACTTATGGGGACAACTATGCACTAAACCTAATTAATAGAGTTGGGTAGGTATTTTAATACATTTGCAGCAATTATTTAACTGGGATAAATAAGTTACTGTAAAATATTAGTAGGCTGAAATATAAGTGGGTCGCACCATGTAGTGGTGACTATGAGGAATTTACTTTAACCAGATATTGACCGGAGCTTAGGGTGGGGTCAATTTTGGGAGCCCTAACTGTTGTACACACCATACAAATAGAGAAAAAATCCTCTAGTCTCTGATTAAGTATACAACAACAGTATTCACCTATGTGAAAAGCTTGAAATGGTAGCCTTGTTGTTCATTTTCTTTTATTGTGAGACCTGTCCCATAACAAGCGAGAGGTCAAAGTCTATTTTTATGTCCTGGAAGGGGTGTTTCAAGGAGAAAATGCCCTGAAATTACATAGAAAAGACAAAAAAAAAACATTAAGGTTATGAGCAGGGAAGAGGTAATACAGTAAGAGGTACAGAGAATACATAAGACATATACACATTACAAGGAATTAGTTTTCAAGCAGAAATAATACTTAACATAATTAAATCGTATTTTAAGGCATATATAGATTCAGATTGCACCCTAGCAATACAATTCAGTAAGCATTAATCGTGGTTGCACAAGCAAAGCTTATGGTAGCAATAAACAATTTAAATAATACATGAACGACTGATGCTGTTGCCGTTCCTATGAAGCCCTTGTACTGGCTTAGGCTTCACAAAGTGTATCTGTCTTAGTAGACACAGTATTAGCGGAAAAGCAGACCAATAACTCAATTCTATGAATGTTATCAAGGTGCATGTAAAAAATGTGAGTTTTGAACTAACTCCGCATCTATATCAACAGAATTCTTAGTTGGCAGCAAACACAGTAACATTAAAAAAGCACATTTAACAACATTGCAATTGTTACACAAATGCAGTTTGCGAGGGTAGGTACGCTTCATGCGCATATTATAGTGAGAGAGCAGTCTAAAAAAGCTAGATAACAAGTTAAGGATAGACAACATAAAATCACAAATTCAGTACAGTAGAATATGTTTTAGTAAGCAGCAGTTCTTTAAGCTCTGGACAAAGTAAGCTCTACAGTGTAATTATACTGTATGCAGTATGCTTAAGAATAAAATCTTAATACATGCCAAGTTATACAGGTTTAACATCATTACTTCCATAAGCAGCCTGAGCAAGAGGACCTCATATATCAATTGTCATAAAAATGAGCAGCTTGTTTAAATACACAGTAATGAGATATATTTCTTAGAGTGATACAGCTGTAGGCCGCAGAGATGCATGTAATTACATTTAAGGTATAGATAACACAGATACAGACAGATTATCAGGATTTTCACAAAGTAGTACAAAAACATTTGAAAAGAAAATACAGTATTCAGCTTACTATGCCTAACTATGATGCATTCCACCTGCCTACAATATTATTAACATAATTTTTTGGCTCTACTTTAGCTTACACAAGGGTCAACACTAATTTCACCCCTGAGTATGTATATCACATGTTGTGACGGATGTGCTACTTACCAGGTACATAGGTATTAGAGATGGAAATGATACTACATATATATTTGCATGGAGTTTATGGCCATTATGTCAACAGGCATGTGTTCATCAATTCCCTCTTGTAGGATATTGACATAAGTCACAGTCTTCATGAGTGTTCGCACTTTGCAGGCATCAGCCAACATTGTCAGCCACAGACATTCAGTATTCACTTGTATCATGGTTAAATGGATTCCAAGCAGTAGAAGACCCAGGGCTGAGCCTGTTAAACACTGCTGCTTACAGATCAGCTATTGGAGGTGAATATCCCTATGTTAAGTATGTGTGCCATCAATGGCTCACTAAGTGACCCCCTATAATGATGACTGTGGGTGCTTTGTACATGATGCTTGAGTGGGGGATATAGTCAGATGGCTTATCTCAGTCCAGGGAGTTGTATGCCCTGATGTCCCCTCACTCAGGTCCTTGGTGATGGCCTTGGAAATGTCCACCACATTTAACAGTCATGATTCTCCTGTCAGACATCCAAACTGTGTACAGTCAACTGTGTGTAGATCACATATATGTGTGCTGATCAGCTCTATGATGAATGCTCTATGGCCATACAGATAATGATATTCAGGCAAAGAGGTGTGGTCAGTGCATGCACCACCTCTGTGCAAGGGTATAATAGTTAATGCTGTCCAGTCAGCTGGGGTTCATCCAGTGGATTCAGTATGATTGCAAGCTGTTCCCAATGGTGTTAGTAATCCATGATGGATCCCATTTAGGATGCAGCCTGGGATGTTAGCATGTCCAAAAGATACTGTGTATCCTCCATAGAGAGGCCATTGATGACTTGGTCTGTAGATATGGAAGTTATGGGACTGGTTGCAGGAATGTCATGCATCACATGTGGTGGGGATAAGGGAGTAAAGTTGACCCAGAACAACTACAGGTTAGCTATGGGTACAGACCCATTCTATGTGGCATCAATAAGTATGAGTTCACCGACAATCTGGCCTTGTGCTTTGAGGATGCACATGTAACTACACTGTGCATTGTGGTTCTGCTTTGTGTGGGTGGCTAATTTTGTCACTTACTGTGTCTACACAACATCACAATTTGGACCTGTGCTTTGAGGTTATGCATGTAACTACACTGTGTATTGTGGTTCTGCTTTGTGCAGGTGGCTAATTTTGTCACTTACTGTGTCTACACAAAATCACAACACTATGTAGTTGTTGCAGATGAGGAAGTTATGTCACTGTGACACCATGTTTGGGGGGCACCCTCACACCAAATGTCACACAGCAATATACACCTCCTATTGTACAGCCTGATAATGGCAGTTGTCCACCAGGCAAGTCTGCTGTGCCACGAGGATCCTATATTCTACCTGTCAGGTACAGCTGAGTTCATGCAGTTGTAATGCTGCTGCCGTAATGCATGAGTGTACAGCTCTGCATACATGCCATTACATCAGAGGGAAGAGGTGCAGTTAAGCTAAGTAACCTATCCCACAGGAGGTAATAAATGGCTTTGTTGAAATATATGTCTGTATTGTCTGCAAGAGCAGGTTAGTGCTGGTAGTTTTAATGACACTGATCTGAGGTCAGATCCTGCCAGGGAGGACATCTCACTGGGGGACTTCAGTGGTTTCTCATATTGGTAAACACATGTTGCAATACATTGATTCCCCTTGGGTGGGGGTGTCATGGCACTGCTCCAGGACATTGTAGTTAAGGACATAGACTAGTTTTCTGGCAAGTGAGCTGTAGCACAACTAACCAACACAGTTGCTGGTCACTCAATGCCACCCCACAATACGGTGTAATGATATATCTTGGTAGACACATGTACATACAAATACACACAAAGGTGGGCTGGATACATGATCTGTTCCTGTAGCCAGCTATTGCTTGAATATGTGCCCTTCCAGTACTGAATGACACCTGCATTGTCTCTGGGAAATCACAGTGTTTCACAAAATCGGGATATATATCTATCCTTAATGAGTATGTATACACCACCTGCATTACCGTCAATACTGTCATTTTGAGATGTGAAGATGTGGATGGACATGTAGACTGGTATGGCTGTGGTACTGCCCACTGTCTTGAACCAGATGTCCTTGACTGCACACATGTCTGCATAATCCAGAGTAGGGACACATTTCACAGAGTAGGGTTCAGTGTTGCCATACCCACTGTGTAGCAGCATAACCATAATGTTGTATAAGGATGGTGTTCTCATAGCCAACTTTTCCCTGAACAGTGCATCCAAGATGCATTGTGGGGGTGTCAGTGGCTGTGGCCATTAGTACATATCTCAGGGGTGAGAGATGAACACCATCACTGGTGAAGCATTGATGTCTGTTCGGCAAGGCATCCCAGGCATTCATGTAGTAGATCCTTTGACAATGACACCACATACTAAGAAAAGTTTTGACTTCCATCAATTTCCATGTGTATGGAGTCATCATCTCAGGTGAGTGACAACTGCAGCCAAAAGGTATGCTATACCCGCGAGAGACACAGACTGGTTAAGCAGTTATGTGTCTGCATACAGGCCAATGACGTATGTCTCTAGTTGTACACACCTCTAGGAACTATGATGTCAACATTATGTTAACTGATATCCCTTGATTTGCAGCAATGTGTGGTAAGGCCTATTGTGTCAACCCACAGACAGCTATCTGTGACCTGTCCCATAAGTAGCCACTTGATACAGACATCAATGTGCTTACTCAGAGGTGATCTCTGCCTGACATACAAGGCCATGTCCAATCCAGAATTGATGGACATGCTCCACCTAAAAAAAAACAAATCCCGGAGAGCCACACGCTCTAGAGATATAAACCTCACCAGAACGATAAATAGGACATGCTGGAGGGATAGATTCCTGTCCCAGAGATTCCCCATGCTTTGGAACAGGATTCCAATATACATCAGGCAGAGCCCCTCACTAACACTCTTCAAGAGAAAGCCTGAATGGTGGATGGGAAACAGAAAATTTATCCCGGGGATCACTGCAGTGGCTTTGCTGGACAGTGGCGCAGGGAACTAATGGCTCTACTGGACAGAGGCACAGGGAACTAATCTAAGGGGGTGGCGAAAGCCAACACATTCTGGCTAGGCTTATAAATGCCCTTGGGCAGATAGCCTAGTACTTACCTATGAACCTATGAACAATGTAATCACCTGCAAGAGGTGTGATTTTCTGCTTTGCCTCAAGTATTTGACCGGTGTGAGAGTGGTGCATGCAGTATTATGTGCACTGTGCACTACAGAGGCAGAATGTTCTGAGGTGGCTGTTTGACAATGTGTCTGGTAAGGAGCTGCACACATGCACATGTGTGTGTGATGTGGGTGTAGGTGGTGCAGGATGTGAGTTGTGCATGTTGGCATAATGCTCATTGCCATATCTAATGACTGCTGTTGGAGACACCATGGCAGCAAGGTTTGAAATGTAGTCACATCTGCCACACATTGTGTTTATGTGTCATAGGAGTAGAGGGGTGGGTTACACTCCCAACACCTCAGCAGCAGGTCCTGCAAAGGTAGGGGCATGTGGCCATGCCATTGGGGTTGACAACCTGATATACAGTGTTTGTAGGCACACCTTGCAGTGAAGATGTGGATGCCCATGCATGCATAGCAGACTTGTTCAGTTTGACTGACATTACTTTGACATCACAAGTGTATGATGCCTGTCAAGCAGCTAGACAACACATTGGTTGTGGTGTGATATGATGTGGGAACAGAGACGTGTGTCGGGTACACAACTGTACAGTATGACATGCCTAGGACATGTGGCAGGTGGACACTAATTGGTCAAAGGTGGCCAGTCCACTGCAGTAGGCCTCATAGCCGTGTCATGCAGATATGCACCAGTAATGTGTTGAAGGGCAGGATGCATGAAGTGCTGTGAAAATGTTCACAAGATGGCTCACTGCCAGTGTGCTGATTGTTATAGCAAGACTGGACATCTTTATCAATGGACATTGCACATTATATTGTGACACTACAGCAGTGCTACTAATCACCCTCTTGTCAGTTCCTTAGTGACATATCACCAACCCTGGAACAGACGGCATAACACATGCAAAAGCCAACTGATTGCCAGGTTGCTAATCAAGGCATTTAGTTGGAAAAGGGTATGTGAATCCTACCAAGCCTTTCAGGATCTGGTACAGCTATGTGGATGAACAAACAGGCTGTGTCCTGCTTCTCATCATGGGCTTCATAGTACTGTTTTGCATGTGATGACAGAAAATGTATCGGTGCATGGTATCCTATCAGAGAGTTGTGTCAGTGAGACGAGCATTAGCAGTTTCCAGGCACTGTCAATTCTGTGGACTCCTCTGCTTTCCACAGTCTTCACAAGGTAATTGTGTCCTTCGAGTACACACCACTTGGATAGTGTCCACCTGCAGAATACCTATCTGAAACCCCCACCTTACCTTCAAAGGATATACATATTAAACTTCCCCAACATGTTTGTCTGCACTCTGTACACACACTATGGATAACTCTCTTCTTGGAACATGCTGGAAGAAACTGCAATACTTAGTTGCACTAAGGACAACTTGCATGTAGTGCCAAGCAGTTTCCCCAGATGTCTGAGTCATGTGACGTGAAATGCCATGAAAGGAGTTAGCATGGATACAAGCAGTAACACTGTTGTACACCTACTGACACTGTACAACACACTGTTTGTTATACTCAAGCCCAAATTATGCCTACCGACTCTAACTGGTGGACACCATTGAGTGTTACACTATGCAATGGATGATGGGAATATTACTCACTCTACCTACCATAGCCTGACAATGTGCTTGACAAAATTAGGCCAACAAGCCTTGCTGGAAACTGTGTAGGTTATCTACTGAGTGTTATGTCAGCTGTTGGGTAGGCAAATGTCTGGCAGTCATAATCTGAGAAGATAGCATTGGGAGATCTATGCTACAATGATGCCAGTCACCAGTGGATTTCTTCAGACATCATTGATGGCATACCTCTTCTAGCCATTTCCTCTCTGCAGTCACAGCCACTGTAAGTGCTCACTGACTGGTTACATTAGCAGGTGATTGCATATCAGGAGCTGTGACTGAATCCCACACATAACCAACTGTTAACCAGGATGGCATGTGACTCACATTCAGCTGTAGTGACCCACATTCAGCTGTGGTCTGAAACACTGACAAATGCTAAATGCCAACGACTGCACAATGCTATCCTTTGGAGAGTCATTCACCCCTGGCATTTGCAGTATTGTCCACACACCACACACAGTTGAGCCATCACTCATGGATGTATGGACAATGAGATGTGGGGATGCATTCAATGTTGTACAGCCTACACAGACAGGTCTGTCATGTAACAGCCAGACTGTCATTGCCATATGAATGTACCACTCATCACACATATAATTGTGTACAATGGCACCCTTTCTATTTCACTGCACAGGCACATCTTACAACTGTAGCAGCCACACAGGTTCCATAGTACTGCAATAC
The DNA here is from genome assembly GCF_019279795.1 of Protopterus annectens. NCBI lineage: Eukaryota > Metazoa > Chordata > Ceratodontiformes > Protopteridae > Protopterus > Protopterus annectens. The sequence continues at coordinate 648,639,497 of NC_056734.1, read as the reverse complement.
ACTTTTTCAGATAACATGTTCTATGGAGTCTATGTCAAGACTGTGCAGGTGTAGTCTGTCTCATGGATGCTTTGGAGGGGATGTGTATGGCTGCCATACAGGGAGGTCTCAGATTCCTCTGTGTACCTCCCATGGATCCATGACAGGACTAACACATGCCTTACCTGACTTACACAGCTACACTGTCACTGTGGTGTAAATACTACATGTTGGAGAAACAGGTATGTCACACAGACTGTACACCCAATATGTAACACAAGCCCCCATGCATGTGAAGCACATATCATGTTCAGGTTACACCATGGGATGCAGAACATGACAATTATAGCTGTTGCTGGACAAATGTCTGTACTGGACACAGGAAATTTGTAGACAGGTCATCCCCAGCACCACAGCTTGTTAATGTGTTAGCTCCCAAAAACCCTGGTGACACTTATCAAGGATATCAGACCTTTTCACAGATCAGGGATGCATGAGTACACTCACTGAAGCCATTGTCCTTGTAAGCCTGTTACACACATATGGACTTATGGAACCATGTGCCTTTAATGCTGTACTTTGCTGAGGACATATTTCTTCTGTGCTGACATCGTATCCTGTGCTGTGATGGATATGGCTGTCTTGCTGCTGTGTGTCCATAGGTGTCCCTAACAGAGTCCTGAAACAGAAACAGAAACAGGTCCATGATACACCTTTCCTTGTGTAAGTATACAGCCATTACAGCGTCATATGACATAAGGTACAGCATACAGTAATCTGTCAGTAACCACTACAAGTAGCATGGCTAAACAATGCATTACACAAGTACATGTTAATTTATATAGTCACACTGTGCATCAGATGCACAGCTTCGTTTCCCTGAATCGATGATAAGGATGACAGGCATGTGGTACTGGTATCATCACTTGCACAGGGTGATGTGTGGAGGTGCAGGAGGCTTTAGCTGACCCAAAAGGTTGACAGCATATGTGTGAGTCAAGAAGGGAAACAGACAAGATGGACCATAGAATTGTGCCATGTGTGTTTGTAGGTGACCTGCATTTGACAGTAGTGTGTGAGTGTGTGTGTGAACACAGTCACACTCAGTGCTAGCCCTACATGTATGTATGTATGTATGTTGGACAACTTTGAACTGTGCATGGCAGAGATGACAGGTCACAGTCGCTGGGCAAGAACATGGAAACTGGGTCTGCCAAGAATTGCACTGGCACCTTCATGCCCAAGGTCAGAAGGGTGCTATACCTGATGGTGACTGCTGTCTACTGGCACTTTGTCCTCCATGGGAATTCCAAGGACCACAAGCCCATGGCCTGCATGTGTTGGTGTAGACAGCACACTCTCCTCTGTAGAGGTGGATGTACTGCCACTGTGGGAGCGTAATTATGCACGACCACGTGGACTCTCAGCAGAAGCTCAACCCCAACCACATGTTCCACCACAGACACTATGCATTCCAAGACAGACATTGTCTTGGCCCACCTTCTGTCCACTGCATCAGTGGCCTGATCCATGGTATCACCAATGTAGTGGAGGCAGTCACGAATGTCAGATTTTACTGCATCCATAACTCTGAGCATACATCTCAAGTGCCTTTCAGAATGTGCCTGTGCCTCCATGATGGCCCAAAACATGCCCCGAGTGAACTATGATGTGACACCTGTAACAAGTGATGGAAGTACAGTAGGCCTCCTATGAGCACCCCTATCAATCCATCTGTGTAAAACCTCACCAGCTCTCTGGCTATGGACAGTGTCTACACTCACCGGAGCCATAATTGCCACACTTTCCTGTTCAATGTCCCCACCCTCTGGCTGTCCAATATCATTGGCCTCTTGGGACTGGGTATCTGTAGGCATACTGACTGTATGCAATGACAATGAGGGAAGAAGAGTGATGTCAACCTCTGGGACATATTCAGCCCCTAAAACCCCCACATGTGCCTCACTGTGGCCACCATTATCATCAGAGTCTGAAGAGACATTGACATCAGGTGGTGTAGGGGACAGAGACCAACCCCCTTGGTCACCTGTGATAAGAAGGGAAAAGCAGTACATTAATACCTGTACTATTATGCTCTGCAGTACTATGTTGCAATAAATGTACAGCTCTATACACTGTTGGTACTATTACAGACCTGTTAAAACCCCAACCTCATATAATAGGACAAGAGGACACTACTATTCCTACAAACAGCTGTAGTTACTTGAAAATAAAAGCTCTGTACACAGCAATCACATCACCAAAAATGAGGTACACTGTTGACATTTTTAAAAACTCTGCACAGTTGACGCATATGGCAATTTGCAATGTCCTGACAATACTGTTGCATCTATCAGTGTGGTGATACTTACAAGACATACATATGACTGTAACGTGTACAGTCATAAAGTATCTGTGCAGTTGGCAATCATGTCAGCAGTACAGCACTCCAAGCAGCAGGCCTGGGATGTCACTTTAGGGATTACATTGTTGTAAACCTACATCTGTAACAAAACAGTGTCATGCTTACCAGGAGCAGGACCATGGCTTTGACCAATACCTGACGGACCTCTGAAAAATAGAAGGAGAGGTAATGTCAGTACCACCACATGCTGGACGACAACAAGGTAATATATCTGAATATCTTACATTTACAGTAGCTACTATTTTAATTATTATATTAGTCAACATCTGAGCAGCAGAGTCAAACTGCAGTTATACCCTTCCCCCACAAAGAACACAGACCTGACACCCATGTAAGAGTATATAAACCCTGACACACTGAATGTTACAATATTGCAATGGTGATTAAACTATCCTTACCTGAACACTCCTCTGCCGTGGCAACTGTGGCACCCACATCCACGATGTACAGTATGATGGATGCCTGGGAGTTGTCGTATGTGCCTAGGTTCACCAGGAATTCCTGAGTGGCTGAGAGTGATCTACCAGGGATGCCACGATCCCTGTCTGCATCTGCTGCTCTTCTGTGTGCTGGTTTGAGCATGTCTTTTGCACAGTCTCAAACCTGCTCATATGTCTTGCTCTGATGACCTGTAGTATTCATGTCACAGACAAGATCAGCCTACAATGCTGCCTGCTTTTCCCTGTTTTGCCTTCCCTTGGACAGTAAGAGTTCATGGTGTTGCAGCAGGCCTTTAAGTATAATCTCATTCTCCGCATCTGTGAAAGGTGCATGGTGTCTTGGGTACATGTGTCCTGAAAGAGAACAGAATGGGAACACATAAGAGGATCACATACATGGAAGTACACTATGTAAAGATACAGCAAGAACAGAATGGCTGGTAGTATCCCTGCTTGATCACACATGTCATTTTCCACAGTGTGCAAACATACTAAGTGTGTGGATACAACTAAGATACTAGTGATAGTCAACTGTTCCCATGTGTGCCATGACAGATACTGCTGTATGATCATACACCCCACACTGGAGTCTATTGTAGTGTGTTCCCTAGGGGCAACCCCCCCCCCCGATAATATGTCAAATCAACAGTGCCAAACAAATAGCAGTGTGCTATTGCAGCCACTATAAAGGGGCAGTACCAAGAGACCAGTGTGCCACACTGAAAAAAAGCATTCCACCCTTTTTGTATTGTACATCATCTGTAGGTGTAATAAATCTGGATATCAATGGCATGTCATTCTCACAGTTCTAAGAGAGGCTTAATGCTGTAACCCCTATTCCATGTAAGTATATTCACACATCTGCATCCTGTTGTAAACAAAAAGGTTACATAATTGCTTGAGTGTAAAACTCCTCTGTTGATATGTAGTGATATTTAAGTTTTTGCAGATGCATGTTCTGTGTGCAGAAATTCTCATACAGATTGGTTCCCCATAGCCAACATGTTTGCCTTTTAACATGCATCTCATTAGCAGGTGATTGCTTCTTAACAAATATGTGGTTCTGAAATGCTAATTGCAGGTAAAATAGCTGATTTGCACTATCATCAGCCAATGCCATGCAACCACTGTACAAGATATAAGGCCTCCATGTAGATTGCAAGCCCTTTCTGATATGTGGTGTTGGACATTACTGATGTGAGGGGACTACGTCACCACAGAGAGTACTTCTGTACAAGCTACTGTTATATACAGATGTGTGTGGTAGAGGCGGCAGCTGCTGCTGCAGGTAGTAGGCCCAGGCAGAGAGTGTGAACACTTTGGAGGACAAGAAGCTGTAGGAGTAACTGTGGCAGCTGAATCAGCCTTGTAGTAGAGGACAGCCAGAGTGAGTGTAGCCATTCCACAGCAATTAAGGTATGTGTTTAAGATAAGTATGTTAGGCAACAGTATCATTAACAGAGTATTAGGCTACAAGTTTGTTGTGTCCTTGAGCAACATAGGGGATAAATATAACATTATGTCCACCATTTGGGCAACTGTCAGTCCATGTATTACAGTCTGTTACTCATTTGGAATGTGTATGCTGGCAGTCCTTGTTGCAAGCAGGGTCTTCATATGTGTATGTCAGTTGGGCTGCTGTGCTAATCTGCACTGTGAGTTTGAAAGGATTGTGTACTGCACTCTGATAGTAGTGGGTCTCATTTGCATTACCTGAGTTAAAATCCTCTCTGAATGCATATTAATGCATGACATGACAGTTTATGCACTTATTGTTTTGCTATAGGGATATGGGATACGGATTTAGACCTTGCCATAGTACAACCTCAGCCCTTCTCTCCTTCTTTCACACAATAAATCAAAACCTTAATAACAACAAGCTCTCTTCAGCCCTCTTCCTAGACCTTTCCAAGGCATTCTACATGGTAAACCACCAGCTACTCTTAGAGACACTAAAAACACTCTCCACAGATAACCTAGCAATTAGTTGGTTTCATTCTTATCTAAGTGGCAGACAACAAGCTGTACTATGGAAAGATAACATATCTTCCCTTTTACCAATCAACCTTGGAGTCCCCCAGGGATCTATATTAGGTCCCCTCCTATTCTCCATCTTCATTAATGATCTGCACAAAGTCATCCCAGATGCAACGTGTATTCAGTATGCAGATGACTCGACCCTAATCTGTACTGCCACCTCACCCACAGACTTACAATCTTTAGCCCAAAACACTTTCAACAAAGTAGAGAAATGGCTCATTGGTCGCCGTCTACTATTAAACCCAAATAAAACCAAGATGTTACTTTTCACCCCCACTCGCAAGGTCCCCTCACCATCTCTCACCATAACATCTAACAATGGTACCATAATTTCCCCATAATCTTGTACTAAACTACTAGGAGTAATCATCGACAACAACCTTAAGTTTGATCCTCATATCGACAAAACTATTAAAACATTTAATAAGAAATTAGGTTCTTTATACAAGAGTGTTGATGGAGAAGTACAGAGAAGGTCAGAAGGAGTTGCATTGTGTTTTTGTAGACTTAGAGAACGCATATGACACGGTGCCTAGAGAGGAGCTGTGGTATTGTATGAAGAAGTCGGGAGTGTCAGAGAAGTATGTAAGAGTGTTACAAGATATGTACAAGGGTAGTGTTACAGCGGTGAGGTCTGCACTGGGAGTGACAGATGCGTTTAAGGTGGAGGTGTGATTACATCAAGGATCAGCTTTGAGCCCTTTCTTATTTGCAATGGTGATGGACAGGTTGACAGACGAGATCAGACAGGAGTCCCCGTGGACTATGATGTTTGCAGATGACATTGTGATCTGTAGTGAGAGTAGGAAACAGGTGGAGATGACCCTGGAGAGATGGAGATATGCTCTAGAGAGAAGAGGAATGAAGGTCAGCAGGACTAAGACAGAATATATGTGTGTGAATGAGAGGGAGGATAGAGGAATGGTGAGGGTGCAAGGAGTAGAGGTGTCGAAGGTGGATGAGCTTAAATACTTGGGATCAATAGTTCAGAGTAATGCTGAGTGTGGAAAAGAGGTGAAGAAGAGAGTACAGGCAGGATGGAGTGGGTGGAGAAGAGTGTCCAGAGTGATTTGTGACAGAAGAGTACCGGTAAGAGTGAAAGGGAAGGTCTACAAGAGGGTAGTGAGACCAGCTATGTTATATGGGTTGGCAACAGTGGCATTGACAAAAAGGCAAGGGTTTGAGCTGGATGTGGCAGAGTTAATGATGTTAAGGTTTGCACTGGGTGTGATGAGGGTGGACAGGATTAGGAATAAGTATATTAGAGGGTCAGCCCAGGTTGGAAGATTTGGAGAAAAAGCCAGAGAGTCAAGATAACATTTGTTTGGACATGTGCTGAGGAGGGATGCTGAGGATGAAGCTACCAGGTAACAGGAAAACAGGAAGCCGTAAGATAAGGTTTATGGATGTGGTGAGAGAGGGCATGCAGTTGGTTGGTGTGACAGAGGAAGATGCAGAGGACAGGAAGAAATGGAAACAGATGATCTGCTGTGGCGACCCCTAACGGGAACAGCTGAAAGAAGATGATGATGAAGAGGCTCTTTATACAAGATTAAACAATTCCTAACCCCATCTGCTAGGACTGTGATTGCCCATACACATTTGCTATCAACCCTTCTTTATGCCTCACCCATCTTCATAAACCTGAGCAAATCAGACTTTGATAAATTTACTAGCTGCTACAATAATATTGCCAGATTTGCCACAGGATCAGCTTATAGAACCCATCACTGTCAAAACCTTAAATCGCTAGACTGGCTAATACTACCCTACCAACTTCAGTATAACTAACTTATAGTTGTTTACAAAGTTCTCTACCAACCAGACAGTATACCCATACTGAAAAATATTATCATTCCCAACAATAACCTAAAACCACTCCGCTCTTCCAGCAGAATGCTAGTACAAACTGTTAAATCCAACAATTCAACTGGTGAATCCTAGGTTCATAGGTTCATAGGTAGGTACTAGGCTATCTGCCTGAGGGAATTTATAAGCCTAACCAGAGTGTGTTGGCTTTAACTGCACCATTGATTAATTAACTGATCCTCTGTCAAGCAGAGCCAATGAAGTGATCCCAGGGGTGTATTTTCTGTTACCCATCCACTCCTCAAGGTTTCTCTTGAAGAGTGTTAGTGAGGGGCTCTGCCTGATGTAATTTGGAATTTGTTCCAAAGCATGGGGAGTCTCTGTGACAGGAATCTATCCCTCCAGCATATTCTATTTATTGTTGTGGTGAGGTTTAGCTCACCAGAGCGCGTGGCTCGTAGTGACTTGGATTTCTTTAGGTGGAGCATGTCCATCAATTCTGAGTTGGACATGGCTTTGTAAGTCAGGAAGAGATCACCTCTGAATAAGCGATATGCCACTGAGTACAGCCAGAGTTTTTTCAGTCGGGTTGCATAGGACATATCAGCCCGACTGAAAAAACTCCAGCTGTACTCAGTGGCATATCGCTTACTCAGAGGTGATCTCTGTCTACTATCTGTGACTGCATAACTGTCTGAGGTTTGTTCTAACAGATGTTTTTCCAATTGGCTCAGTATCTGCATATACTAGCAGTTGGTTCAAGGCATATTTTCCTGCATGCAGTAGCTATTTGCTCAGTTTGTTTTTTGTAATCTTTACAAAATATCTTTACCATCTCAAAGTGCTTACTCCTCTCTGTACTCTTCTTTTCTAGACCTAACACCACTCTAAGTATTCAACTGCGGTACCACCTTTATCATTCTTATATGAAAAGCGCAGTCCGGGTCTGAACTGTCTGCAAACAACTAAAGTTAACTTTGAGTATGCGTCTTCCTGTTTGAGCCAATATTAATTTTCCCCTGGAGAGCACTCTGCTTTGGCTTGTAAGCAGCCCCCACCCCCCAACCCACACACACACACACACACACACACACACACACACACACACACACACACACACACACACACACACACACACACACACACACGCACTCATCTTCCACTTTCTCTCTTATTCCCTTCTGTTAGCAAGTAGTAACCATAACTGATCAATACTGTGTGTTTGTTAATTTAAACTGAGACCACAGTAGCCTACTGATACAGGGTTATCCTGTTTTTCCACCTGGGAAATGGTTAAGAAATGACTTACAGTTTCAGAGCAGTCCTTGGTCAATTGTGATTGTTTCTTAAACAAAAACTTGTCTTTGCTTTGGCTCATTAGTAGCAGTACAAAGAACTGCCTGCTCACACTCTTGTTCTCCCTTCCCCCTTCCCTGTTTATTACCTTAAGACAATCCCAAAGTTAATAAATATTACCTGTGGCAGGCACAATTTTTAAAACTGCAACCACCCTTGTCACGATCATATGTTCATTTATCAGTTAACTCTGTTACCTGATTGTTTCCAGCCCCCTCATAAGAGCAACTAACAGGGTCTCTACCAACTTCACTCCCCACCCTGCCACCTATTCCCTCCTGCCTCCAGTGGTCTCACCTTTATTACACTCACAAACCCCTCCCATCTTTCCAATAGCCAACCACAGCGCTAACCCAACACTTCCTCCTCCATCTTCCCACTACTATCACACCTCCTCAACTAACATGTACAAGCATACCTTACCTATGCTCACTGTATGCACTCTCCTTAAATATCTTACATCCTACCAAAGCTCCATCATTCCCCCACTCAACCACTACCACTGTACTACTACTCACACCACCACTCATGTCTCACCCGCACTCAGCTCCCCTCCCACCAACTCAAGAACCATCCCTATGCACCCCCCACATATTCTACCAACTATTTTACTCAAACATAAAGCATCCCTACAACTTAACATAGTAACCCTCCCACCATACCTATTACCCACAGAGCACAATCATAAAGTTTCCCTTATAAACAAACACATCCAAAAACTGAGAAAACTAATAACCTCATGCATATCAAAACTAGCCCTAACTGGAGACATCCACCCCAACCCTGGCCCTACCATCTCCAACCCCAATCCTCATAATCAGGCTAGAAACCACAACTTCTCCCATATTACAGCCAATAGAAAGCCAAGTGACCTCCTTCTACTAAGCCTAAATATTAGAAGTATATCCAACAAAGTTCATGAAATCCATGCCACCATAGACTTGTACTCCCCAGATATAGTCATCCTGACAGAAATCTGGCTAAAACCTCACATTACCAGTGAGCAAATACTCCCTACAGGTTACGGCATACTAAGAGAAGACCGGCTAAACAAGAAAGGAGGTGGTGTAGCTATCCAGATCTTAAAATCATCAGCTCCACAAATAGGCAATGAAGAAATAATATATACCAACTTCAAAATAAACCAAAACAAAACCATCAACATAATTGGATGCTACTTCCCACCTGGCCAAAACATCCCTCCACTAGAAAACCTCCTCAGCTGGTCTACCCACCATCTCCCCCAAGAAACTATCATTTTAGGTGATTTCAATATTGACTGGCAGTCCTGTTCTGGCAACCATCTAACCCATCATGTAAACCTTCATGGCTTCACCCAACTAGTCCAGTCGCCAACCAGGATAAATAAAAACTCCAGCAAGCACACTACCCTGGAATGGATACTAGTCAGTAAGAGCCCCCATTCATGTATAATAGGCTGCGTATCAGATAGCCTCAGTGATCACTCCCCAACATTCCTACTCAAAAATACCTATACCAAGCTAAACCTGTAATCTACCGTCAAATACATAAAAAACTAAACTTTAACCCACTCACATTCATCTCATCCCTCAAAGAATGTAACTGGCATCCTCTAAAGTACCTCAGTCTTGATGATGCAGTTGAATTTTTTAATATTACCTTCCTGAGCATCCTTAATTACCATTCCCCCATAAGACTTTCCAGAACCAAAGCACAACCCTCCCCATGGCTACAGAAAACCATTGTCAGAAATGAAAAAGAAGGATAAAGCCTGGGAGCACTGGTGCAAAACCAAAACCCCCTCAACTAGACAGAAATTCCTAGAACTATGCAATAGAGTCAAAAAGCTAATAAAACAGGACAAATACCAATGCTACCAGTCTGCCCTAGACTCCTCCCAACACAGCCCCAAACAATTCTGGTCCTCCATAAACTCCATCCTCCTCCCAGGTAAAGTCAGTACTCCTCCTCCTAACATCCCTCACCCCTCAGAAAATATTGCTACCTCATTCAACACACACTTCACACAAACCATACTATCACTAGCTAAACAACACAACCCCCCTCCCCACCAACCCACACCTTCAACTAGTAATCTCCCCACTGCATTCTCTTTTTCTCCTGCACCTACCTCCAACATAAAAAAAACTATTAACTAAACTTAAGCCCACCAAATTAGCATCAGACAACCTCCAAAGTGAATACCTACAAATCGCAGCTGATGCTCTGGCCTACCCAGTATCCATCTTGATTAACTAATCTCTGTCAGAAAGCTACGTTCCCACACTGTGGAAAGTATCACATATAATTCCCCTCCACAAAGGCGGACCCTCCACAGAACTAACCAATTACTGCCCCATAGCCATTCTCTCTCCACTCTCCAAAATACTAGAGAGATGCATACACTCTCAGGTCTCAGACTACCTCCTTACTAACAACCATCTTTCCAATACTCAGCATGGTTTCTGACCAAACCATAGCACCACCACTGCCTTACTCTCCTTTACTAACACTATCCTTCAGCATAAAAACAATGGCTATCTCTCCTCTGCTACTTTCCCAGACCTATCTAAAGCATTTGACATGGTCCCACACAAACAACTTATCTCTGTCCTCAATAACCTATCCTTCTCTCAATCAGTCACCAACTGGTTTCAGAGTTACCTGTCTGACCGCCAACAATCCATTGTATTGCAGAATGACATATCTCCCCAACTACCTGCCTCCATAGGGGTTCCCCAAGGATCCATCCGTGGACCCCTACTCTTCTCTGTTTTCACCAATAATCTAGCCTCTGCCACCAAACATGGCACACTCATACAATATGCAAATGACTCAACCATCATCTGCTCAGCCCAGTCCCTACCCAAACGGCAAAAAGTCACACAGGAAGTCTTTTCATCTGTTGAAACCTGGTTATCTGATGCCCGATTAATACTCAACCCTAACAAAACTAAACTACTCATCTTCCAACCCACCAAACATACTCTAAACAACTCTCACTTTAACATCACAGCAAAAGACAACACCACTATATACCCAACTGAACACACCAAATTGCTAGGAGTGGAAATAGGCAATAAACTAAAATTTGAAATTCACATATCCATGACCATAAAAAAGTCCACACAAAACTAGGAGCGTTATACAGAAATAAGCAACTTCTCACCAAAGCAGCAAAGATTTCAATAGCAAATTCCCACCTTATCTCCACCCTACTTTATGCCTCTCCAATATATACCAACCTAAGGCAATGCGATCTAAACAAGCTAGAGACCTGCTACAACAAAATCGCCAAATTCGCCACAGGGGCATCCTACCGTAGTCACCACTGTCTCACACTTGCTGAACTTGGCTGGCTTGAACTCCCTCTCCTCCTTCAATGGTATCAACTCTCACTCACCCACATACTAGTAACCCATCCACTAAATGTCCCATCCCTCCAGAATCTACTCCAACGCTATTGCACCACCAGACCACTAAAATCAGCAACAAAAATCACTTGCGGATCACTAAAGCCAATAACTCTGCTGGTGAAGCACTATTCTCTTGCACCATAGCCAAATTATGGAACTCCCTCCCACCCACAATTACCTCCGTACCATCATGCACCCACTTCAAACCTTTACTAAAAGCGCACCTAAAAACATGCTGGCTATGCCCTTGCAACTCCCACACTAATATCACCCACCCCATCCAACCACTACCTTTCTTTCCACTCCACTAACTACCTTCATTACAACAAGCTCAGATGCTCATAAGCCTAGTACTTATTATACAGCAGGAACTTCTTATTGTAACATTTGTTAATGTCTGTTATGTACTTCACAGATTCTAGTTGTCTACTGATGTACTATGTTCTTCATCTGTAAATATGTTGTAAGTAATTGCTATGTTAAATTGTTAATCGCTATGTAATCCAATGTAACTACTGTCTGTTTATTTTAACTGTGGAGCTTTTCTCCTCAGGCCTCTGCTGAAAATGGACCTACGTCCAGTCAGACACTCCTGGTCAACAAATGCAAATAAATAAATATGTTTGAGGCTAGTAATCCTCTTGGTGAGGTACTTTTGTGGTCTTTCCAGCTGTTAGAAGTGTCTTGTGAGGTACATCCCAAATGGGACATTGTACTCTATGATGGGTCTAATGAGTGACAAGTAGAGGGGCACTATAACCTCTTTATTTCTAGATGTGAACCCTTCAGTAATTAGGCCACATAGAAGGATTTCCTATCTACTCTGGCAATATGATTGTCAAAGGAGAGATTACTATCTACCTGGGTCCCCAGATCTCTTATTACCTCTTCTGTATTAAGGGGGCTGCCACCTATGTGGTAATTCATGGGTGTTTTTTTTTTTCCCAAACGGGATGACTATGCATTTTTTTAGCATTTAGCTTGAGGCCATGACTTTGACACCAGGTGTCTGTCTCATTAAGGCTCTTTTGGAGGATATCCATGTCAGCCAGAGAGTCAATTATGGCTCCCAGTTTGCAGTCATCGGCGAACTTGGTTAGCCATAGTCCTCCTGTGTTTGCCTATACTTCTGAGAAGTATATGCTGAACAGTAGGGGTCCCAGGGTGAAGTCTTGTGGGACACTACTTGTGACTGGTTTAGAGTCAGACCTGGAGCCCGCTACTCTTACCATGTGAGTTCTATCTGTAAGCCAGTTGGCAACTCATCTCATGATGTAGGGATTTATGTTCAGGCTGGTGAGTTTTTCTGTAATACCCAAGTGGGGAATGGTGTTGAAAGCCTTGGCGAGGTCAAGGTAGGCTGTGTGAACCACCTTTCCCTTCCCTATGGCCTTGGTGACTGTCTTGAAGAAGTCAACCAGGTTTAGTAGGCATGATCTGCACTTAACAAAGCCGAACTGGGTCAGGTGAAGTGTTTGGAGGATCCCAATGTCTTTGTTAAAGTGTTCCATGATGATGCGCTCCATATCCTTGCAGACCAGGCTAGTCAGGCTTATGGGGCGATAGTTACCAGGGTCAGTTCTGGCCCCTCCTTTGTGGAGAGGAATAACTGTTGCTGTGCGCCATTCTATAGGCATGTAGCCTGTGGAGAGGCTGAGGTTGAACAGAGTGTTTAGGTGGGGGGTTAGTTCATTCTGTAGTTCGTGCAAGACACAGCCTGGGACACCATCTGGTCCCATTGATGCTGTGTTTTTGGCTTTTGAAAGGGCTGTTTTCACCTGTGTGTCTGTGATTTTTGGGACACTACACTTTTCTGGTATTGTTGTGGGCCCTTTTGGAGGTGAGAGGGGGGTGAAGTTTGCACTGAATCTATCTGCCATGATGTTGGCAATATCAGTAGGTTCAGTATATTTTGTGCTATTTGCACTAGTTCAGTGCATATCTGTGAGTTGCCACTTAGATTCTTAACATAGCTAAAGAAGGCTCTGTGGTTATCTTTTGAATCCTTGTCTATTTTTCTTTCAAAGTTAGCCTTGGATGATTTCATGAGGGACCTTAGTTTCTTACTGATACTGATCAGGGATGTCTTTCCTTCTTGGGATTTGCTTTTTTTCTGAACTAGTTTCCTCCTTCTATTGTATAGCCTGTTTATTGCAGGGGTCCACCAAACTGGTTTCCTTCTCTTAGAGGAGTGAGTCTTGGTTTTGTTAGGATTGGCACGATCCATGCATCCTTGTAGGTGCTCATAGAGTGCATTTGTAAAGGTTTTTGCATCTTGGGCAGCTTTATCCTTTAGTGTGGGGGCCTGTGAAACTTACCACCTCCGTCTTAAGTAAGGTGAAGTTTGCTTTAGAAAAGTTTTTTACTGTGGATTCCTTACTTGGGGGTGGTGGTGGGGTGTGGACATCCAGAGTGATTAGTTTGTGGTCTGATCTAACCAGTGACAGGTTGGCCTCTGGTGTGGAACACCTGTTGCCCATGTTGGTGATGACCAGGTTCAATATGTTTTCACCTCTGGTAGGGGATTTTACCAAGCTGATCCAGGGTGTTTGAGTTGATGAATTCCAGGAAGCTCTGGGCCTGGGAATTTGTACTCAAGTAGTTTTCCCAGTGAATAGTAGGGTTCATAGGCTCATAGGTTGGTACTAGGCTGTTGGCCCTAGGGCCTATGCAAGCCAAGCCATAACAATTCCCTGGCTATTTCTTCTCACACTATTTACTTCCCTGTACCCCTGTCTAGCAGGGCAACTGACGTGATCCCTGGGGTGAATTTCCTTTCTCCCATCCAATCATCAAGGTTCCTTTTGAAGAGGGCCAAAGAGGTGCTCTGCTTGAAATGTATGGGCAGTCTATTCCAGAGTCTGGGGAGTCTCTGGGTCAGGAACCTATGCCTCCAGTATGTTTTGTTTATTGCGATGACAAGATTTAGATCCCTGGAGCATGTGGCTCTGAGGGATTGAGATTTCTTTAAGTGTAGCATGTCCAACAGCTCTGGGTTTGACATGGTCTTGTATGTTAAGCAGAGATCGCCTTAGAGTAGACGATATGCGACAAAGTATAGCTGGAGTTTTTTAAGGCGGTCAGCATAGGGCATCTGCTTTAGGCCTGTGATTCTTTTAGTGAGGTATTTCTGCAGCCTTTCTAGTTGTTGCAGATGTCTTGAGAGGTACATACCAAATGGGGCGTTGTATTCTATAATGGGTCTAATGAAGGGTGAGTACAGTGGGACAATGACCTCCCTTTTTCTGGATGAAAAGCCCTTAGTGATGAGGTGTGCCACATAGAAGGATTTCCTGACTGTTGTGGCGATGTGGTTATTGAAAGTGAGACCACTGTTCACCTGGGTCCCTAAGTCTCTTAACACACTTTCGGTGTTTAGTGTACTGCCACCTATGTGATAATTCATGTGTACATGTTTTTTCCCAAAGGGGATAACTATACATTTCTTGGCACTTAGCTTGAGCCCATGGCTCTGGCACTAAGTATCTGTTTCTGTAAGACCCTTTTGTAGAGTATCCACATAATTTGGGGATTCAATAATGGCTCCCAGTTTGCAGTCATCTGCGAACTTTGTTAGCTAGAGTCCCTTAGTGTTGGCCTGTACTTCAGAGAAGTAGATGCCAAACAAGAGAGGTCCCAGGACTAAACCCTGAGGTACTCCACTTGTCACTTGTCTGGAGATGGATTTGGAGTCAGCTACTTTTACAGTGTGAGTTCTGTCAGTAAGCCAGTTGGCAACCCATCATGTGACGTAGGGATTATTGCCCAGCTTAGTAAGTTTATCTATGATTCCAGAGTGGGGGTTGGTGTCAAAGGCCTTGGCGAGGTCCAGATAGGCTGTGTGGACTGCCTTACCCTCGTCCATGGCTCTGGAGACTGATTTGAAGAAGTCAGTAAGGTTCAGGAAACAAGATCGGCCCTTCACCAACCCAAACTGGGTGGGGTCCAGTGTTTTAAGGTTGCCAATGTCTTTGTTTATAAGTTCTGGGATAATACATTCCATGGCCTTGCAGATCAGGCTCATCAGACTGATGGGGCAGTAGTTCCTGGGATCCAAGGTGGATCCCCCCTTGTGGAGTGGGATAACTGTAGCTGTGTGCCACTCAGTGGGCACAAAGCCTGAGGTAAGGGTATGGTTAAACATGACACTTAGGTGAGGTGCCAGTTAATTTTGTAGTTCATGTAGTACACAACCCGAGATGTCATCTGGTCCCATGGATGCTGTATTCTTAGCTTTGAAGAGTGCATTTTTTTACATGTGTGGCCGTTATTATTGGAATTTGGCAATCTTCCAGTACTGAGATGGGCCATTTAGGGGGTGAGAGGGGGGTGCAGTTGGCACTGAATCGATCTGCCAGGATATTGGCAATATTCTTGGGATCAGTATATTTAATGCCATTCTGTTTTATCTCAATCTGAGCATTGCCAAATAGATTCTTGACATAATTATAGAATGCCTTGTGGTTGCCTTTGGAATTTTTGGCAATTTTATTGAAATAGCCCAATATCAGGGTGTTCGGTAGGACCTTCATGTTTTCCATTGTCTCCAGAAAGGTGGAGTGGTGGTCCTGGGTCATGGTGGGTGATCTGTAGCAGGCCACAATTTGCATTGCAGATTTGCCCGATGTTAGTTGCACATGGATGATCTCAGAGGTATCGTGCTGCTCCACTAACCTGGAGGTGTAGGCATTCTTGATGAATATGGATACACCCCCTCCTTTTGTGTTTCGGTCCGTGTTCTGTGGCTGAAATGTGTGGTATGAGTTGTAGCCCAGTAGTGCTGGAGTGCTCTCTGGAGCCTTGAACCAGGTTTCAATTACTGCACAGATGTTGATGTTCTGCATACTGAGGAGTGCTTCGAGCGTGTTCATTTTGAGATTTAAACTCCTGGCGTTGAGTAGCATAACTTTCAGTTTTTTTGTTAATTGTGCTGTTTATGGAGGTGGGTTTGACTTTTGAGCCTTGCCTAAAAAAGGCACTATGGGGGCAGCAAGAGCCTTGGCCAGTATTCGAATGCCTAGGGGTGACAGGTGCAAGCCATCCCTTGTGAAGCAACGCAGCTTGTCGAGCATTTCGTCCCAGGCTGACAGACACTGGATCCCCTTTGAGTGACACCGGAAGCTTAGCCAATTGTTGAAATTGATCATTTTTTCTTTATATTGAGATATCATTCTTGGTGAGGGCAGGATGCTACTCAGGGTCATGGTCATACCAGCCTGGGCTACATGATCACAGAGCTCTTCCATGTCTCTTTTCATGTAGTCCAGGGACGTATGTCTCAGGTCATTCACACCAACATGAACAATGACAGAGTCATATTTGTACTTGTTCTGGAGTGACCTCACTGCTTGTGTTATGAGGTGGATTCTGGCTCCCGACAGGCAGCTAACAGTAACCTTCTGCTTGTCCAGCCTAGTGAGTGGGACATCAGTTTGCCTGACTATAGAGTCACCTATTACTAGTGTGTAAGGCATCTTATTTCGACTTAAGGGCTGAGATTGTGCGGCACACTGATTTTGTGTTTTATGTGTTGTCTGGTTTGTGACGGGAAGTGCAGGTTGTTTGGGTGTCTGCTTTGGAGGTCTCTGATGCTTTTGCAGGTTTTTATTCAGAGCCTCCGTATATGATTTTGTGTATTTATGTGTATTTTTTGTCAGTCCTGTTTTAGTAGGTCTGTGTGCGGCTGGAGTTGTGGTGCAAGTGTTAACCTTCTCCTCTTGACTGTCTATTCCATTCTTGGATGGAGGCAGCTTAGCTTCCAGTTTGGCTGTATAATTGCATCTCTCACATATGTTAGTGTTTTATGGTAGTAGGATAGGGTTGTCTGTGTACATGAGGCAGTTGTAACATTGCCTCAGGATACCCATATTTACCAGCTGGACTGGAGAGTGCACTTGAAATTGCCCTTTGGTCATGCCTGAATAGTAGGGAGAGCTGCTTAGTCGCTTGATTGGTGAGGGGTGAATAAAGAGCCTTGCCCTGCTGGGCAATCAGTGTCAGGGTATATTAATGCTTGCTATTCGGTCTGAGCAAGTGCTGGACTGTCAGATGCTTTTTGAGTGCTTAGATTGAGAGTTAGTCAAGTTTCAAGGGAAAAACTGAAGAGGAGACTTAGTGGAGTTGGGAATAATTTAACCATAGCTAACCAGTACTGCCCGGTGCTCAAAACCGTGCAAACACGTTTTTTATAGTAGGGAAATGAAAGAGATAGAAATTAGCCGAAAATGGCTAATAAACTATGAACTTCTGGGCTGGAATCACTCCTCCAGGGACAGATAGGTTGCTCAAAGCTCCCCTGTCTCACAGGTGAACAGAAAAACTTCCTTCTATCCAAGTAAGATATGGGCAACTCAGAAACTAGTATAACAGCCCTGAATTCAGCACTAGCCTGAAAACTGGACTATACTAGCTTAGAAAGGCAGGAAATAAGGATTTTTTTTGTTTTTTTTGAAAAGATAAGGCAAAAACAGTAAAAAATATACTTAAAACAGCTTTAAACGACTACAAACGATCAGAAAAGGCTATCACACTTTAGTGTGTAGCCTACAGCAGTTAAACAAATTATTTAAACAAAAAACAACTTTTTAAAAGTGCAGGCAGTCAAATAAGTACAATATGTGAAAAAAACAAGCTTTTAAATCACAATAAATGCTGGAAAATCTGCGCTTAGGTGGAAAACAGTTAAGTACAGCAAGAAAGTACAGAAAACTGATACTTAATCACTCGAAAGTCTCTCTTCTAATTTAGAAGGCTTGTATCAGTTTAAGGCTTTCTAGTGCTACCCGGTAGGTTAGTTACAGGAAAGATGGGAAACAAGCGCAGATGTGGTCTTTTAAACCAGAAAGTTGAAAGAGACGGACAAATTATCCAAATGGTCAATAAACTACAATTTCTGGGCCAAGAACCTCTCCTCTCGTGGTAGACAGGCTACCTAGTGCTTACCATATTATTTTCCATTAACATTATTATACATTATTTTCCAACTCTGCTGGTAAAATCTGGAACTTACTTTCTGCAGAACTTACTACAGTTCCCTCCTTAACCCAATTCAAAATATCTCCTAAAAACACCTAAAAAAGTATTGGCTTTGTTCCTGTACAAACCCTGACTAACCCCCACTCAAATATCAGCTATAAATAAAAACCTTATTACAGGACGAGACTTTCATTGTATTACTCTGATTCTGTAACTATTTAGAAAACTGAGTATATGAAAAGTACTAAAGTAAGGATGATATCTTGACTCAACCATATATGTGAACCACTATAAATGTATACGATCTCCCTTATCAGTTAGTAATCTCCAACTATTTCCTATCAGTTAATAATTTCAACTATTTCCTGTGTGTATTTTAGAAAATCTTGAATGTGTGTATATATTGTTAAACAAATGTCCATTTTGTAATAATTCACTGTATGTATACTTGCTATGTATGTCTGGAGCTTTTCTCACCGGGCTTCTGCTGAAAATGGACCTCTATCCAGTTGGACTTTCCCGGTTAACAAATGTAAAATAAATAAAATATGTGAAATGTGTCCCTATCTGCAGGCTTGTGATGTCTATCAGTGAAAATCAGACATTTCATTTGTAATTCATTCTGTGGATAAAGAGTGCATGACTCAGTGATTAATTGGTGCTTCACAATAATGTTATTTAAATGCTACACACCACTGGATTTGAACCCAGTACTGTGTGTGGCAAAAAGTAATGTGTGCAAGGCATTTAACAGACTGAGATACTCAGTCACTGTTACAGCAGGCTTATTTGCAAGATATAAGTGCATGCATACAGGCCGTGACATACTCTATTTACAGCCATCATTATGTGCGTGGCTTTACATGGATGTATTTCTGCACCGAGGTCCCTGTTGTACATGCATTTTGCCAGTAATGCCTTAACAGGTGTACTTGTAATGTTGATAAATGTGGGCATTTACCTGCTATTTGAGACCTCACTTACATCCATTCTTGTGTGTTTGGCTTTCCAGTAGTGTACTCCTGCACCAGACTCCCAGTTGCAATCCTAATTTTTGCATTAATCTTTAAGCAAGTTTGTGTGATGAAGTACGATGAGAAGCTCCACTGAAACACGCTTAATGACTGTAACTTGCAATTACTATGTTTTGCTTAAACCGCCTGTTTTAATTAACAGCTGTGTGACGTGGCAGGTTAATGCAGTACTGTACAGGAGTGATGGTTGTGGGTTAGAAGTAGGCAACAGGTGTTTATTTTGTCCATGTTTATTATTAAAACACAAGTATCAACATAGCTCCATTTAGCTGAGCTTAGCGAAGCTGTTTGATGCTAAAAATATATAAAGAAAATAAAAATGGGCAGATAGGAAAATGGTGAAATAGGGTGCAAGCAGGGGGAAAACATAGTGAAAGGCAGGTAGGGATGTGCAGGAAGGGTGTAGGAAAGAACCATAGCTACCCATTTCTTGTACAGCAACAACTGTGCACTTTGACAGAATTTGTAGATGACTTTGGGCTGTCATCCCCAGGCAGAGGGGTGAGGACAAAGTAATTGCACTGTTAAGCCAGTTTGACCAAATTTTGTGTGTCTAGTGGACACACGCGAAATGAAGAGCTA
The DNA here is from genome assembly GCF_019279795.1 of Protopterus annectens. Classification (NCBI taxonomy): domain Eukaryota; kingdom Metazoa; phylum Chordata; order Ceratodontiformes; family Protopteridae; genus Protopterus; species Protopterus annectens. The sequence continues at coordinate 648,619,459 of NC_056734.1, read as the reverse complement.
TGTATGGGACGATATTCTATGGGACAGGTGCCCACTTTTTTTTTTTTTGAAAGTGAGAGTGGAATGTTGGGGAAGGGACATAGGTACATGTGGGGGAGGTAAGCTGAGTAGGTGAGGAAGCTTTTGCAGACAGGCAAGACAGCAGGCAGGGGTGGTTTGTGACACAAGAGGGGGGTAAACACCTTGGATGGAGAGGGTGTTGTGGAATCTCAGTCCAATGTGCCTCCATAATGTAGTAGTGTGACTCACATCCCCATCTATGGGACTGTCAACACTGCTCGATCACTGCTCTGATGGTGGCAGTCATGGAGGCTGGGCTTTGGGGTGAACTTGCCCCATCAGGGTGGCTAGCATGCTCTCCATCTGATGCAGGCATAATTCAAACCCATAGTAGATGATCTCACACACCAAACCAGGCAGTTCTTCATGTTTGACAACTCCCCCTTCCCCACCGCTCCCAGAGGGCAGCCCATCCCCTTCCCATAGGCAGTACTACCTGACATCCCAGGTAGTGGAGAAGCAGCAGACGAGGCATCACCAGGTTGGGTTCCAGATGTGGTGGGACCTGATGCCATGGCCGGAGGAGGCAAGTTAGGTGGATCATGAGGAACAGGCCGACCTTGACGCTCTGTAGTAAAATAGTTATAACAATAAGTTAAAGTTAGTATTAATCAAACCAATGTTAGTATTAAAAGAATGGAACATAATATTTATTAATCCAAATACATATCACGGTACATTATGTGTAACACAACATTAATTAACATAACAGTAAATATGTTAATAGCACACCAGTATGAATTAAACCATAAGGCCAATAAAACAGTGTAACAAAATATGTTAATATTAAATCATAATAATAAATAACAATAATAAATTAAAGAAGATAAGGGGTGGGGAGAGAGAGAGAGAGAGAAAAACATACAATGTGCTACTTACAGGTGCTATTACTACACAGAGTACAACTACATGCTTCTACAGGTTTTCAGTGTCAGTTGTGAGTACAGTGACTACAATTCTGCTATAGCTGATGTAGCACATACATAAATCTCAAGCTGTTAGCATTGAAAAATATGGGGCAAACAGTAACAAATGTAGGTACACAACTACACAGGACAGTTTCACATAATGTGGACTGACATAACCACCAAGGTGTTATGTAAATGGATTTGAAAATATATAGAATTCCAGGTAATCATTTATGTGGTAATCATGGAGAAGACAGATTAGGAAGTTGTAATTACATTACAAAAAATCGTGACAGTTGATATGTATGTTTGTGTACATTAAGTAAACTAGACACGTGTCATGCCTTAGTTGGCAGACAAGGGAGTGGAAGCCAATAGCTGTGACTGTAGGGGATATCTGCAGATAATGTAATAATTAACTACAGAAACTTAGAACAGACATGCAATGGCTACAGCCATATTGCAAATATTAAGACAGGTTTATTTAGGAAACCACAGTGCTGTTTAACACATTATTGTTTTACTGATAATTTTCTGTGAAAATAACACGCACTCTATCTGCTCCTAATGTGGGTTACCTCAGCTGTATACCTTTTTTTCCTGGAGTGGAAGAAAATGAGAGCATTATGTGACTGGAATTGGCCTGGCAACAGCCTTGAACTGTACTATGAGCTGATCAACACATTTTTCAGGCCATTAGTTTTGCATTCTACAGCTATTTCAGTTGTACACTTGACTGCAGCACCCTTACCATAGACACGCAATGCATACAGCTCTAGTGCAGTTATGTTATGACACCACAATCCTGCTTTACACCTTTTTGCTTACTGTTAACATTGTTTAATGTTTATTGCAATGCAGTTGGTATTGTTCATTTATTGTACCACAGTTCTAATTGAGCATTTGCTGCACTACAGTTCTAATTGCCCATTTATTGCACTATAGTTTTTATTGATTATACTTTATTGCAGTACTTTTTTTATTCTTTCTTGTTTATTGCACTACAGTTTGTATAATATATCCCTACTTATCACACTCAAAGAGCATCCTGCCAGAAGCCTAGCATGGGGTTGAATATTGCAAGTCCTTTCAGCTGCAGCTGTTGGGAGAGAAGCTCACCATTATGCATACTAGTTTTGCACACATTCAGCTTGCATTTTGGTAAAACAGTGGAAAAATACTTACAATATATCTGGGGCATGCCCTGCCCTAGCCTCTTGGACCCAGGTGTCCTATGTTCCCCCTCTTTCTCTGCTTCAAGTCTTCATAGTGGTGACAGCACTGCTCACTAGTGCAGGAGATACCAGTAGCACTGGTAAGATCCATGGCCAACCAATCCCAGGCCTCATCCTTACATTCTGACCCTGGTAACTGCCCTGCAGCAGCCTAGGTTTATAACCGTGTATGGGGAGCCCAACAAAAACCTTGAACTCCTGCAGACCCCATCTCTGTGCCCAGAAGTGTGCCCCCTCTGCAACACCACCTGGCATAGCAGATAAGCAGACTCCAACAAATGGTGTGAAATTCCCACCTATTAGCCTTAATATAGGTTGTTTTCCCACCTTTACATGTCGTTTAGCATAATTAAAAAAAGTGCATCGTTGCTTAACATCGTAAACCATCTAAGCAAAGCTGAACATCATGAAAGCCCACACAACTCTGGTTTTAGCAAAGCTTAGCACCGCGCAAACAATATTAGCTGTTAATCACATTTAAGCAGTGCTTAGCACCACACAGCTCTCCTGAATGTAAAAATATTGATTTTAATTTTAAAGACATTTTATGTTGCATTCAACAAATGATATGAGTGCTTGGGATTCGAACCTAGGACCTATGAAGCTTTATACCATCACTCTACCCACTTAACTAGTTGGACAGTATACAAAGTAGTATGCCTTCACATGCACTACTAAGCAATTGTGGCGTGCTGTGCAAACAGGCTCAAATAGGTGTAAACAAAAGCAGAAATAAATAATTAATTCTATCCAGTTTCTATTTCTAGATGTCTGGCAGGTGTCTGCTGTCTATGTGTAAATGTGGCTTGACACTGCTGCGGTCCACAGCTTGGAGTGCAAACAGACATTAAAAAAATAAAAAAAAACAGTTATCATAATTAATTACATCTGGTTTCTATTTCTAGATGTCTGGCAGGTGTCAGCTGCCTATGTGTAAGGGTGGCTTGGCATTGTTGCACTCAGTGCCTCACCATGAAAATGGCTATTAAAAAAAATAAATTAAAAAATAAAAAATAAATAAATAACATTTTATACGTTTAATACAGAAACTATTAATACACAGCACATTTCACCAGTATCACAGAACATTACAGGGAGCCTCACCATGTACATAACTTCTGACGAGCTTCTACACTTCTGCCTACATGGATTCAATATCCCTGTTACTATGGTCTCCCTCAGCAGTGCACCATGATTAATATGCATAGTGCACTGCTGAGGGTATGGGCCGTGTACATGGATACATTCTGTGTGGGCTCTACACATAGCAATACAGATTTTATTAAATCCTGGGAATTATTTTTCCATTTTTTTTTTCATTTTTCTATGAAGCATCTTTGCGCACTGCGCATTACCATGCAAACATGCCCAGATTGTTTAAAAAAATTTACTTTATCTCCTTTAATTTTTCTGACATACAAGATAATAGTTTCTCTCATATGCTTATGTGGTATGACATTTCTGTCCATATATCTCCATTTTTACAACCTCTTTTGTGTGTCTACACTCCTGTAAACTGAATTTTTCCATGTGCACTACAGACACTGACATAGGGTCTAGACAGATGTCTATCTGCTTGCTGGATCACTCTACCTGTCTCATTTGCATATTCACTTGTGTATGAGGTGGTTTGCATGCCATGAGTTTCCTTGTTAGACTGTGCGCTTACGGAATCTAAAAATGTTTGTGCCCGTGTAAGCAGTGTGGCGCAGTGCCTACACAGAAAAAAACATGTAGGCTTTATTAAAATCCCCCCTCACATTCAGTAACACAATTTAAAACAAAAGTACAGCTATCAGTTGTCTTGAAAGTAACAGCACAAATACTATTGAAGCATAAATATATATTTTGTTGCTGTGATTTCCATCCAGAAAAGATTATATTTCTGAATGAAGTGATATTTTCATTTTTTTTTGAATCCTGAAAAGTATTTTTATTAATATTAAGTTGCAACTTTTCAAGAGAAGGTGTAAGGATATTTTATAGGCAGCTTTCTAAAACATTCTGAAACTTTCATAAAACTTATTTTGGGGATAATACGTTTGATATACAGAGAACAATAAAAAAAGCTAGAACACTCACTTGTTAGGTACAACTTTCTTGACAGTGCTTGTTAGTAGAAGGGGTACATTTGAGATACAATGGTCAACTCCTGTTCTGGATGGGGGCAGTTCATTTTTTCCCTTCCATAGTTCTTCCTCTGTTTCTGCTTATAATTGAGGCCTCATAATTCCGGCAGGAAATACTGCGGCACCTTTGTTATTGCCATTTACTTTACCTGTCGTCGTGATATTCCTCCACACCAGTTTAATAGTATAACAAATTCTAGTCATTGTGCTTCACAGTGCTGCTCATCGGAACTCCTGTATGCTGCAATGAGCTTCAAGTTCAGTAAAAAACTGTGGTGGTAGGACGTTGTTGTTATGTATTATCTGCTAACTTTCCATCATAATAACACTACTTTACTCAGTTTAGAAATGCTATAAAATCTCAGTAACAGTGAAATTCACAGTACTATTCCTTTTAACCCCTTACCCCACACTAGGTTTGTAACTCTGATTTCACATTTCTAGTGCATATTACAGCCCCAAGATACTTCATTTTACTTACTACCTTCTATTGTTAACAATGTAGAGAGGATTATGAGCACATCGCCAACCATGACCAACTTGTTCTGTGTTTGAGAAATGGATGTCAAGAAATGTGCCTTGAGAATAAAACAGAGTTCAAGGTGTGATTCTTGACATTCATTTCAAGAGGGCATAACAAGCTGCAAATTTATTTGCACTGATCTACTACCAGTTACAGAGAAAAAAATGTAGAGTCCTGTCAGTTACAGAGAAAACCAAACACAGGAGTGTTAAGTGTTTTGCAGCTTTAAAATCTGTGAAACACCGATCACTGTCACAAAAACCTTGGCCATAAGTGAAGTGGGCATGTGATCAATGAACAGCTTTCATTTTGTTCTTGTCCAGCATGAGGTATTGTACATCCCAGCCTTAAACACAATCCATCGCTCTTCTCTTTATTTGCATGCAGTGAGGCATTAGGATATTTTATACCTTACTCCTAAGCTTTTCACACTTTTCTTTCAGGCTTATTTCCCCCTGTCACATATAACCTTACATCCATTCTACTTCTAAGTACAATTCATCTTTCACCTTGTCACCTGTGTACATTAAAGGAGTAGTCCACCTCATAGCTTACTTTTACTATTTGCATCCTTCATTCTGGGCACAATTAATGGTTGCAGCAGTTTCAGCAACACAACATATATATATTATCATATTAGACTTCTATTTGCTTCTAACACAATCCTACACCAAGCTGATGTTTAGAGAAGAAAACATTCAACTGTGTTTTATTATTTTTAATAAAGTTTGTTTGTACTCCATTTTGGGTGCATTTCTTTACTTTAACATTAAGTCATTATCATGCACAAGATGTTCTTCCATTTCCTTGAAATCTGTTCAGTTAAGCAAAGAATATTAAATAAAATGTAAAGGTTATGGTTTCTGCATGCTGGCACTGAAAAATGTGTTTACTGTAACCATAATTTTCTATCTGCCAGTGGTGATTTCAATTAATGGCAGGTTAATTATATTTCACCCTGCTTCCTTTTGTTTTCATGGCACTAAGGTTAGACAATGTCATTAGTTTCTTAACGCATTTTTCTTTTGTAAATTAAACCTGACTCACTGAGATTTGCATGTTATATTGCTAGAAGTGTAACACTGCATGTTAGCTCTTCTCCCTTTAAGTAAAAAACAAGAGAAAGATATAACTTCATGTGTATGAAAACTTTGATTTAGTTGGCCATCTGCAGAAGCTTAAAGTTCTAACAAACCTTGCCATTTAAGCTGTAAGACAAGGAATATTTGTCTGTAGAAATACTACCTTACAGAATTCCTGCCAACAAAGCACATGTTCTGCAATTTGAGCAGTTTGTAGTAATGTGCTGTTAGAGCACAGACTGCAAATTTAACTCTAGCCTCTGTTTTCATAAAATGTAGTTTATTACTTTTGATTTCCCTGATATGAAGTCAACAAATAAGTCATGCTTTATTTTCTTTCCAATAGTTAGATACATTTCTTTGTGCGATTTTAACATCAGCATACTGCAGATTTCAACTGCTCAAACTTGCATATGTTTAAGAAAGCACAGTTGTGTAAGTAAACGTACCATAACAGTCGATGTTCAAATGATCACTGTTGCAGTAGTCTAAGTTATCTAGGTTATATCTTTCATAAAAGCTTCAGGGCACCTTCCATGTGCCCAAACCATTAGCCATCTCAAGCTTCCAAGCCCTTCAACACTTTCATGCCAACTGAGAGAGGAGACTGCCCCTGAGAGGACATTGCTAGACATGACAAAAAATAAATGTCCACACCCTGGTATGAAATATACACCACAAATCAAGGGAGGGGGTGAAGGGAGGGAATGGCTAATGCAGCAGTGATCATTCAAACGTACTATTATGATATTTACTAACACAACTGTACTATGTTCTTCATATTTATCACTGCTGCAGTAGACTAAGCTATATGGGTAGATTACCATAGCTTGGAACAACTTGAAGATGGAAGGAAAAGGGTCCAGGCACCACTGCAGAATGGTCCTAGTAAAGTCTGACCTAGACCTGGAGAAAGAATCGAGCCTGTAATGCTTTGTAAAAGGATATGCATGGGACCATGTTGGTGCTTCAACCTTTTCAGAAAGCCATAGATGAAGGCAAGGCCCTGGTAGAATGTGCCTTGACCTTACCTGGAATAGATTTCTACAGGTAGGAATAACAACAGTTAATGACATGTTGCAATTATTTGGAAATTGTCTGCTTTGTCACAGGCTGTCCCTTATTCTTACCTTTACAAGAAATGAACAACTGATGAGAAATCCTGAATGATTTTGTTCTGTTAAGATAGGACCTGAGTTGTCTTTGGACAGCCAATGTATGAAGTTTCCTTTCTCCCTCATTTTGGGCTTTAAGAAGGAACAGAAAGAAATGGATAGCTTGGCATAAAGTAAACTTGGATACCACTTTAGGCATAAAATAAGGATTAGTCCTAAAGGAAACCTTGTCTCTGTGGAGAATGAGATGAGTGACCCACCATAAGAGCTTAGAATTCAGATATTCTTCTTGCTGAGGTCATAGCAACCAACAAAACTGTTTTCCATGTTACAAACCCCAAGTCAGCCAGATGAGCTGGTTTAAATGGAACAAGTATTAGCATCTCTAACACAAAATTAAGATCCCAAGGAGGAACTGTCAGTGTTCTTGGAGGTCTCTAACCCCTTTCAAAAACATTTTGACATGGGAATGCCTTGAAAGAGGGTGATCCCTAGACAAACATGTTGAAACTGTTGACAAATTAACCTTGATAGAGGAGCAGAACAGGCTGTAGGAAAGTAACTCACAGAAATAGAGTAAAACCAAAGAAACAGCAGCTTTGAATGGGTGCTGGTAAACCGGAAAAACCTTTAACATTTGCTACTATATGATTCTTCAGTATCATTTTTGTCTCCATTAGTACCTGCAGCACATCCTCAGTAAACAGTAGCCTAAAAGGTATTAAGACCCTATCATCCAACCAGTCAGTTCAAGATGTTTAGGGTCAGAATGTATCAAATACCACTGTACTTGTGTGAGTAGATTCAGTCTGTGAGGAAGCCTATGATAATTGCCCCTGGCCAATTCCAAAAGTAGGGAGAACCAATGTTGCCAGGGTCAGAAGGGATTCACAACAGTGATCTTGGGGGACTCCTACTGATTCTTCAGAAGAATCATGGATATCAGTAGAAGGGGTAGAAAAGCATACAGGAATATTCCTGTCCAAGGATAAGAAAATCCATTTGTCCACCAGGCCCTCTTGCATAGAGAACTGGAGCAGAATTTTTCCAGCTGATTGTTCAGCGATGAGGCAAAAAAGTCTGCTTGTTGACTTCCCCACAGATGGATCAAATCTTGGAAGACCACCAATCTATTTCCCTTCATGAGTATCTGCCTCTGTCTTGTTCAGCTCTTCTGCTACAAAATTTTGCTCTGATGGAAAATAGAGAGCTTGTAGAGAGACATATTGTGCTGCAAAGCTATATCACATGGTAACATGGATAGTCAGCAAAGGAGGTATGACCTAGAAGTTCTTCTGGAGACCAAACGTAAGTCAATGAATTGCGTGCATTAATAAAGGCAACCATATTTTTACATTTATGTGCTTGTGCCTGTCTTTGTTGTCCCAGATACCTTGCACTTCAATGCCCCTTGTCACTGGTCCCCAAGCAAAGTCCATAGTATCTGTGGTGTGTAGCTGCTTTGGACCAGAAGAGGAGAAAGGAAGACTGGGATTCAGGTATATCTGATGTCTCCTCCAAGTGATTTGCCTTCTCAGAAATCCCAGAACTGGAATCTGAAAAGATAATGGGTGTTGGTGCTGGGACCAAAGAGATTTCAGATATCATTGTATATTTCTCATGTGGAGTCTTGACAGAGGTATCATGAAAATCACAGATGCCGCAAGGCCCAGAATCTTCAAGTATACTCTGGCAGTGACTGAAGTCTGAGTGGAAAACCCCTGGAATAGATCTAAATATAAATCACTTTTTTAACTGTGGAAGAAAAGCCCTTTGCAATGAGGTTTCTAGCAGACAGTCTAGGAACACAGTCCTGTATGATGGATTTAAAAAAGAATTAATTAAATAGTATCCTCTATATTGAATTTCATATACACATTCAGTATATTATCTACTGTCCTAGAGTCTGTTATCATGACCCCTTTTTATCATATTTCTGTATACCATCACTCCAAACAAATATGTATTTCTAGTAACCACTGCCCTTGAATTTTCTGTAAAATAAATAAAAATGTGTAGCTAAATTCTTATTACCTTTAACTACTAATATATCCTCTTACAGTTTTACTAAAAGTCGCATACTGCTATAGTAAAGTACTATAATACCATAACTGCAAACATTTCACCCTCCTCTCACCTATCTGTAGCATCCCACACAAGTGTCCTTTCTGTTTCATACAACATAATACAGTTATGTACAACAGTAGTGATATTCTTTCAGATAATATTTCACACTCCTCCTTTTAGCCAACCACCCCAGCTTTCAAGTCAATAAATAAAATAAATCAATTTCACAGCAAACGGTGGACTCTTCTCCCCATTTTTATAATCCTATTGTTACTATTTCTCATGTCCAGGTAGCCTAAAATCTTTCCAGGTCCTTCTAGCCCAAGAATCTGTCTCTAGCCCCCTTACCCAATACCTTCTCATAATTAAAAAAAATAATAATTATTATAATATATGCATCATTGCTGATATCAGCTGCTGAGCCATCAGTAACCAAACCAAGTGCAGTGAAGCATGGGTCAATCAACATGATCCATATGTATTACTGCAACCAAAACACATTTAAAAGATGTTGATTGCTTATCCATTTTACTCCCAGTATAGTTGCTGGTAATACTGGCACAGCTACTACAGCTTTGAATATGATGGCTATCTCCAACAATATAATGGAAGGGGAGGCTAATGACTTTGATGATTATGGTGTTGATAAAGATGTAGTATTATTAAGTGGTCTTACGAAAGAATCTAACAATCAAGTAGTAAGACCAAAAGTGCTGACCAAGCAAAGTATAGTGACTGCCTCAAATGATAGATTGTCTTCGGCTTTTTTGGAGAAAGCCCTGCCTATAAGACAAGAAAAGAGAATAGGAAGGTCACGCAGTCACAAGAGAGAATTGAGATCGAGAGCAGATCTTCCACCTGTGGTGAAAGGTCCAAGTGCATTGGGCCCACAGACATGCAATCGAAGATAACTAATCGAGTTTTTAATCTGTTTTTCACTGAACTGACATGAGAACAAATGATAATGCTAAATAAAGGTCTGTCATTTATACCTGCTACTAAACTTGATTTAGTGGAAACAATTTTAGAATTAAAAATGTTTGCGAGAAATGTGATGTTAAAAACAGTTTTTATGGATGAGCATAGTGCTTCCAATGATGGCAATATTTTTAAGAAATCCCATACTTTTATACCAGAGAATTCACCAGCAATGGAGGCTTTTATTAATTTATGTAAGTAGAACAAAATAATATATGGCAGGACACAGCTATGTATTCACAAGTATTTATTAAAAACCTTTCTTTAACAAACAGCAAGTAAAACAGATGAGCGCTTTCGGGTATAAACCAATGCCATTCCCATGAAACCCGCCCTTAAAAATAGGAGGGTTTTTTACTTTTTTACTACTTTTTACTGATTCTCATTGGTGGATATGGTGTTTAAATTAGAGTATTTTACATGTGTTTTTTATCTGATGAAGGGTTTATACCCGAAAGTGCTCATCTGTTTTACTTGCTGTTTGTTAAAGAAAGGTTTTTAATAAATACTTGTGAATACATAGCTGTGTCCTGCCATAGATTATTTTGTTCTATTTATTGTTGGTATCGTTTGGCAGGACTTAAGCCAACACCGAGCATTTGTTTGTGATTAATTTATGTAAAGATGACTTGAGGAAAGATTTTAGTGGAGGTAGTAAATCAAATTTTATTAACTTATCTTGTAAGGAATATGAGGCTTTAAATTCATTAGTGAGAGACGAGCACTTGATTATCAGACCGGCAGACAAAGGATGTGACATAGTGGTTTTAGATAAAAAGGTTTGTATGGAAAGAATGTATGACATGCTTCATGATAGAAACGTGTAATGCAGTTCTACAGAAATATCAGATGAATGGCATCATAAATAGGTTGAATTTCTACCTGTATAATATGCTGATGACAGATTTAATAGATTATTCATTGTACACATACTTCTCTGCTGAGCACCCAACTATACCTGTGATATATGGTTTGCCTAAAGTGCACAAAGATCCTAGATACCCACCCTTATGGGTTCTGGAAAAAATAGAAACAGTGTTGAGGGATAGTAAGCAGTTTTTAGAACATCTGTTCATTTGGGCGAGGCATAGATATGAGGAAGTGATCAAAAAAGCTTTTTTGTAACCCTAGATGTTGATTCTCTGTTCACGGTCACTCCTAATGAAGAAGGGGTTGAGAATGTGAGGCAACTTCTTGTACGAGAAACTAGGTATAGTAATACAAAGGTAAATATGATCTGCACTCTGTTAGACATGATTCTAGAAAATAATGTTTTTCTCTTTGAACATGAATATTTCCTTCAGATTGTAGGTGTTGCTATGGGCACAGCATGTGCCAACACATATGCAAATTTGGTTCTTGCAAACTGGGAAAAGGAAATAGTTTTTAACAACGATAGTTTCAAAGAGAACATCACCTTCTATGAATGCTTTGTGGATGATGTTTTTTTTTAATCTGGCATGGTGAATTACTGGAATTGAAAGAATTTGTACAGTTCTTGGAGAGTAGCACCGTTTTTTTGTCCTTTACCCTGCATTATTCTGAAGATGAAATTAGTTTTCTAGATGTGTTGATTACCAAAAACATGTTAGGCAATCTCTCCACCAAGCAATATAGGAAGGAATGTAGGAAAAATAGTATACTACATCGTACTAGCATGCATCCCAGTCATATTACTAGGAATGTAGTTAAGTATCTGGTACTTAGGTGTAGGAGAATGCATACAGATGCAGAACTCCTAAGGGAAGCTTTGAATGGACTATCATCTGACCTTATGTACAGGGGCTATAAAGCTGAGGAAATAAAAAAGGGTATGGAAGATGTTGATAAACTGGACAGAACAAAAACTAGACCATATTATTCAGAACAAACTTCCACTGAAGAAGGGAGAGGGATAACATCTAGTATGAAGGTGAAGAATAGGATGTGTCTGACTTATTCAGCAGGGTTAGTAGAGTTTGTGAGGTAGTGAAAAGAAACTGGCCCATCTTGTTAGTAGATCCTAAAATAAGCATGGTAATAGACTCTACCCCTAGGTTTAGTTTTGAAAACTCTAAAAACCTGAAGCAGTGACTTTGTTACAAGCAGAACAGACGCAAGGAACATCTTGCATCACAACGCAGGGGAACTCATGCATGTAGAGCTTGCAAAACCTGCCCTAGTATTTGGCCAGTTTGTATGGTGATGCATCCCATTTCTAAGGAGCCTATAGAACTCTCACTCTATGCAGATTGTTCCACTAGAAACAGTATATATGGCTAAATGTAAACTATGTGAATGTTTCTATGTTGGAAAAACTAATTGTATGTTGAAGGAGAGGGCACTGGAACATCTTAATGATATACGTAATAAGAAACTGACTAATGCACTGGTGAAGCAGGAGACAACCATAGTTTTAAATTATTAGTGCTACAAAAAATCTTAGAAAATTTAAGAGAAGGTGATGTGAGTAATGAAACAGAATGTGTGGAACTCAGGTGGATAATTGATTTTAAAGCATATGCCCTTCCAGGTCTGAACAATGCCGTCTCTTTAAAACCTGTTCTTAGGAAAAGGAATTTGCCTCATTAACTAAATTGGTATAATTTGCTTGTAATAATGTATAAACTCATCTTGATCAATTGTCTTTGTATTAAGGTCTGAGGAAGCAGGCAACTGCGAAAGTGCTTACCTATACTGTTTGTTTGTGGACTATTAAAGAATTTAAAGTGTTTTACCCTACTCTCAGCAATTGACAACTTTTTTGCTGCAGCATATACTTTTTTGGCTTGTCTGATACCAGTGGCACTCTATATTTTTTACAATTTGTTATTAATCTATGCAAGTAAAAAAACTGTAACTAGTAGCTTTATTTACATATACCTTTTTATTAAATATTGACCCATGTAATTACCCCCCCATTACCTATCTCTCTGTTTCTCTGCTTTCATTATGCATTATTTCATTATGTGAAACTTTTAATTGCTTCAGTCTACCAACGTACACCTTATATGTTTTAAAGCATTCATGTCCAGCTTTCCCTTTGGTTAAGAAAAATAAATCTAGCAGGGGACATTTCTCTAACTTGAATAGATCACAACAGTAGCACACACACTACTTTCTCATTGTTTTGTGGACTAACTTGATTAACTAAAACCCCACTGGCACAAATGCCCAGGTAATGCCAGTCTTGTAAAAATTTCCTGAGTGATATCATTTTCCTGAAGAAATTACCCTTCTATGTATCCCGCAAAATTTCATGTGAAACCATTGCCCATTCCTTTCTGGAATAAATCTACTAATGTACATCAGGACAACAGTAAAATCTCTACATTTCTGCAGTTAATATGACAATAATATAGCTGCTTTTGTTTCACAAAACCCTCCTTTAAATTCAAAATAATATGTATCCTTTCAAGTAAAGGTCTGTCTCTAGTAACCTCTGCCCTCGGATTCCCTGTAAAATAAACAAAATGAGTTATATAGAGAAATTCTAACACTTACGGAAGTCCAGAAATAATGATTTCCATGGTCAGCACGTCATTCAAAAGAAAACGAACTGCAGTTAAACTGGCCAAAGTTGCCTACTGACAAAAATCAATGAAAATACTATTTCATTATCCAAAACATTTCTGGTTAGAAATACAAAAAAGGAAATCTGTAAATGCTAACATCTTTCTAATCTAAAATGACTCTATATACAGACAGAATCCTTCTAGAAAATGGAGGCAAATTCTGAATGGGGCAAGAAGACACACTGTACATGAGCTTTCAAAACCATACTTATTTTTATTAAGTACAAACTAATAGTGAACTCCTCAAAAATACTACTCACTTCTTTCCACTTAGTATATCTGAACCTTGAGGACATATCCCACACCTAACAGATCCATATATACTTCAGTGTACACCTCAACCTCTCTTTCTCTTTCAATAATCATGTAGAACTAAATGCAATTAACATTATTCACAGTCCAAGCAGTATACTTACTCTTGACTCCTGTAAAGTAATTGCCAAGACCATTTTTATACCCAAACTAGAATATGACCTGCTAATAAGCTCAATGTATAAATCCCATGAGAATGCAATGCTACAATGAAAACTAAACAATATGTGCTAGCTAATTAACCTTTCATCCACTGTACTTATCTGGGTGACTTAGCTAATTCCCACTAATACTGCACTAGTTGCCGAACAAGCTACAATTCTTGCCTCTACAACGTTACTTAAATTAATGCACAACAATTTTTGTCTACTACTTGCCAACAAACTCACTCTAAAGTCCCAGGTTCACAGAATGGTCATTGTCAAAACTAGGACTGGGATTCATACTTACCATAGTACACAGTGCAGAACAGCACAGGAAATTGCCATATGTAAAGTATAGGCAATTCAAGGACACTGATTGCATGACTGAATGATGATGAACAATGGAGAACACAGCACAACATTCAGTACAGTTTAAATGAGTGCATAATTACATGTAAACAAAGAACTAACTTAGAATACTATACAAATGAAGGAACCTAAAATGTCAGACTGATTCTGAGACACATGATAAGTAGTTCTGTATGGCCATGCTTACATACAGAATGTCGATGTGTGCAATGCATGATGGGAACTATACAGAATGTGCTGCAATGACAGCACAGCATTATGAGCCTAATGCCAGTGTTCACAGTGCTGTGATTCATGGCTATCTACACCAATGGAGAAGGTGTAAACAACTGTCTGACAACCACCTGACAGTGAATTGTCTCTAAGCTTAAATCCTACTTGTATTGTAGAAAATTTACCATGGTCATAGAGTACATCCACTTACAGTGGATACACAGGGCTAGTCATCAGAATGGTAAGTTACTTAGATTTTGCATTGTTTTGCAGTACTACAACATGACAAATAGCATTGCAATGATGCTAGTAATGCTAATACAGATGCCTTGCCAGAAAAAGGAATGGGGTAATGTACCAAAAGGGCACACCCTTCTTTTCTGAAGGTTTCACAAGGTAATTTGCTTGAGCAATAAGTAGGAGTAGATGTGAGATTTTTGCATGTGCTACTTGTCAGACTGTAACAGATATGTAAGCTACACATAGACCTTATAAAATGTGTAACTGCTTTTATTCAAGGATGAGGAAGTAAGGCTGTAGATTATGAACTGTGCCTATGTGATTATAGCAATAACCCACGCCTGGGTGTGGGTAATGCTGGATTTACCCACGGTTGGCGTGGTTTGGTCACGAGGGCGAAGCCCGAGTGGCCAAACAAAGCCAACCGTGGGTAAATCCAGCATTACCCACACCCAGAAGTGGGTTATTGCTATTATACAATGACATTATTTAAGAAAAAAAATAATTACTTTTCTTAAATAATGGCATTGCTGCCCTTCCATAGCTGTCTGGTATTCTGTGGCAGTTCTGATGTACTGTGCATGCGTATGCCTACGCAATACATCAGAGCTGTGGGCAAAAGCAACGGAGAAAGCAAGATCTCCATTGCTTTTTACTGTTTTGCTATGTTAAATGGGTTTAACATAGCGTGACAGCTTTAAAATAAGCACTCCGTTGCTTATTTTAAAGCTGTCTCGCTATGTTAAACCCATTTAACATAGTGAGACAGGTTTAAAAAAAAAAAGCAACGGAGAAAGCAAGATCTCGGTTGCTTTTTACACACTGTCTCGCTATGTTAAAGGAGTTTAACATAGTGAGACAGCTTTAAAAAAAGCAACAGAGATGTCCATTGCTTTTTTTAAAGCTGTCTCGCTATGTTAAACTCCTTTAACATAGTGAGACGGTGTTTTAAAAAAGACTTATAGTAATGGAAAAAGTCCGGGCGACAGGACCTTTTTTCCATTAGTATAAGTCGATTTACAACGTGCACGCTGACCAATCAGCGTGCACGTTTTGGAATATTAATGGGGGGTCATGGTATAATGAAAAATATTTAACACGTGTGGTTCTTTCTGAGCAATGCCTAGAAAGTATATAAGGTTTGCAACTGTTCTTGCTACTATGTTATTCTGAGAAGTAAAACAGTAATATGTAAAATATGAAAGGTATATCTGATAAATGAAAATGTGTGAAAGAACATGTAACTATTTTGCTTAGCAGTAGATAATGCAGTGAAGCCAGGCTCGTGTTTCTCTTTGGAGGGAGGGCAGCTGTGTAGGTAATTGTTTGATCTCAGTCAGCAGTTAGTCATATTTGTTGCTACATGTGTCTTGTTTACCATAGGGAGAAATCAAGCACACTAACTAAAACAATGAAGGAACTGGTTTCTGTTCCAGTTAGATAAAGTTATGATGAAATATTTAGATGGTTAGACAGATTCCTTATTTAAGCATCATGTTTGTTCAGACTGGTTATTTTTCTGTTTTTCCCTGAGTAATTATATGCTTCTTTGCATATTAACTATATTCTTCAGTCTCTTCAGTGTAAGTAAATATCTGATATTGATTCAGTATTAAACGTTTTTGAATTATTTATTACTTGTTTATTAATTTATATTGGAATGCTTTCTGTGAATAGTGACTAGCTATTGGTATTTACATCTAATTGGCTGGACTGCTCTGCTTTACATGACCATTTCTGCTTTTACTTATATGGCTTATTTCATTCAAGTATGTAACAATTACTGGACTTTTCCAGTCAGGTAATCTGGATTGGTGGGAACAAGCAAACTTGGTACAGGACAGAAGGCCTTAGTATTTAGAAACATTGCCAGAATTCTTTATCAATGCAATTGTTTATTCAAAGTACAGTTACTATGAGGAAGTGAGCCCTGGAAGTCACTGAATTGAGACAGAAGTCAGAAAGGAACTTGAGAAGCTGGCACAACCCTCCCCCTATTGTGGGCGCTGAGTGTGAAGTGTTTCTTGGGTATGGATGTTGCAGACTCATAGCACAGGGCAATAGTGCTCACTTGATGAGTTATTTAATGATTCATCTGCATGCACATCTTACATTTCAATCTGCATGGCACCCATACCTCTAAATTGTACCTGATTTTGACACAAGAATTATTTATGTCCCTCTTAATCTGTCACAAAACTGATGGCTTTGGGAGAAAAGGTACTGAATTACATTTAATGAATACTGGCAGTAATTACAGTTATCAACTTCTTTTCCCTCAGTAGATATATATTAATTCATATGTTCTTATTCTATCAATGTCTCAAGGTAATAGTACTCTTATTTTAAAAGTGTTCCTAAATGTCCTAGATTATTTCTGGATTTGTCCCTGATTCCATTCAGATTTGTCACTAATTGGTTGAGAGCTATGATGGTGCCAGTGATGTGGGTTGTGAGGTCATACATCCTGGTGGGTATCAGATTACTGTAGACAGTGGAGCAGATTCAAGGACTGTAACCCCATCTCATGTGAGGTCATACATCCTGGTGGGTATCAGATTACTGTAGACAGTGGAGCAGATTCAAGGACTGTAACCCCATCTCATGTGAGGTCATACATCCTGGTGGGTATCAGATTACTGTAGACAGTGAAGCAGATTCAAGGACTGTAACCCCATCTCATGTGAGGTCATACATCCTGGTGGGTATCAGATTACTGTAGACAGTGAAGCAGATTCAAGGACTGTAACCCCATCTCATGTGAGGTCATACATCCTGGTGGGTATCAGATTACTGTAGACAGTGGAGCAGATTCAAGGACTGTAACCCCATCTCATGTGAGGTCATACATCCTGGTGGGTATCAGATTACTGTAGACAGTGGAGCAGATTCAAGGACTGTAACCCCATCTCATGTGAGGTCATACATCCTGGTGGGTATCAGATTACTGTAGACAGTGGAGCAGATTTAAGGACTGTAACCTCATCTCATGTGAGGTCATACATCCTGGTGGGTATCAGATTACTGTAGACAGTGGAGCAGATTCAAGGACTGTAACCCCATCTCATTATCTCACCATAAATGTTTTGAGGGAGACAGTGGCAAAAACAATAATAAAATCTAGGTATAGTACAGCATATGGGTTCCCGTCCCACTTTTAACTCCATCTGCTGTGTCTACCTTCTTTCATATAATGGTTTACATCTTTGATTTTCATAGTGATTACAGAAGGGAGACCTAGGTATCCATGAGTGCTATAATTTTGGAAGCAAGTACAGGCTTTTCCATCTAGCCTTCACTTCCATTTCCACCAACCTAAAAGTCATGAACACGTTCATTCTCTGCTGCAAAAAGTCTTTCTGTGCCGTCTGTATGTACTATATGTGATATATACATCTTTAGATATGTTGATACCTAGATACAGGAAGTTGCACATAATATTGCATGCTTCCTTCTAGAAAAATTCATGCTGAAGTTCTCATGAAAGCTGGATGTATACACACAATGTCCATGTTTTTATTAAGTATATACAAGCTAATGACCATTTGGTCCTTTATAAGACAAGCAGTGTAATCCAACCCAAATGTGTCTCTATATGTCATGAGTGTTCAATAGGGGGCATTATGTTAGTTAGGAAGCTTCTAGAGGTTATATGGGGGGAGGGGGAGGTTAGCTTGGGCATCACCATCTGCTTCTGTTTATCAGAGACATGGGAGTCAGCTCCTGTGTGAATTTCTGATTTCCCATCCACTGGTCAAGGTTGCACTTAAATATGGTTAGTGTTAGGGATGGACTTTATTTCACATGGATGGAAAGCCTGATCCAGACCATGGTGATCCCCTGAAACACACAACTGTCTTCCCAACATGTCTTTTTTATGTCTGTGAATATATTAGCCTGAATGTGATTCAAACCCACAACCCCTGGCTTAAGAAGCCTATGCCTTATTCATTAGGCTTCTGAAGCTGACTTGATTGACCTTTATGAACAAGAGATATTGCATGGTATCACAAATGAAGAAATATTTTTTCAGAAGTAAAGAAATATCTTTGTTTTTACGATTCTACTTGTTTAGATGTACAAAAGTATAATTTGCAGTTAGTAAAATGGATGATCTCAACTCAGATAAATTCTACACTATGGATAAAGAAATTGAGTGCTTCATCACTAGAAGTAGAACATATGAGAATCCTGGAAAGGTACAGTACACCATGTTTCTGCATGTCAGTAAGGAAGAAGTCTTGAAGGCATTTTATACTTTACCATTCAGGAAGAGAAGAATAAAAAAATAGCATCAAGTAGATAGGGTAACTATTTGAAATGTCAGAACCTGCAAGACCAAGTTTCAAAACATGGAGACTGAATAGACAAAAAACAGATTTACTTATAAAAAGTCTATGACATTTTTCAAAATATTCTCTTTTTCTGTGTTAAGGTGATCTCAGATATATGTTTGGGTGGTATAGGTCCTTCATTGGGGGTGCAGGAGGGCTTACCACCCCTTCAAAAAAAGTTTATAGAAGAAGAAGAGTCATGTTTGAGATCTGATCTTTGCCTGAGTTTTTTTTTTAGGGGGGTGGGGGGCATATCAGCACTCAGCATTTTGAGTACCAACATTTCAGAACAGAGCTAGTAGATAGAGGTTCAGGAATTATTGTGATTCTAGGAAGGAGCTGCCATGTACTCAACATTTGTTACATACAAATGTACATGTCTTAAAAACCTAGAGATCCTTATGTTTCTGATCTAATGAATAAAGATAAAAACTATGAATTTGGTGAGAAGCATGATACATAAGAAAAGATCTAATAAGAGTCAGGCTGTTAGGAGAAGAAGACGACATTATCAAAACTCATACGTACTCAGATGAAGTGAAATTGCAAGAAAACACTGGAATGAATTGAGTTGTGGAAATGGAAATATCTAAGAAAATATGAGTCAAATAAAAAGAAGTTAATAAACAGAGTAAAACAGTGTATTGACAGTGATGAAGGAGGCAAAGTGAGCCACAATGTGTCAAGAGCAATGTTATCATTGCAATTTTATATTTGTGTACTACCCAGGGGTGGCCTGTGCTATAGGACTGCAGCCCCCCAGCTGTAAAAAGAAGAAAAAAAAACAAAAACAGAACTGTAGAAGTAGAAGAAAAAAACAAAAACAAAATAATTGTGAGTCCTGGAACTCCATGCATGCATGCTTTGAGTTCCTGGAACTCAACAAAACTCTAGACTGCTATGTCGACAGTCCGGATAGGATGGAAGGCATCTCTGCCCTGCAGATGCCCAGGAGCCTATGCGGTGACATCAGCATAGAATGGAAGAACTCCAGACTACATCGTCTGCAGGCTGGAGCCTACTCTCGTGGGGAAACCAGCCTGGAGGACATTTGTGCCTACACTCTCGTGGGGAAGCGAGAAATCAGCTGTTAGCTTGGGCGGGACTCGGACTCAAGGAACTGATACTGCAGAAGAACCTGGATGGAGGATAAACACTTTACTGAATTCAGGTACTGCAGTGTGTGTGTGTGTGTGTGCGTGTGTGTGTGTGTGTGTGTGTGTGTGTGTGTGTGTGTGTGTGTGTGTGTGTGTGTGTGTGTGTGTGTGTGTGTGTGTGCGTTATCCGCATATAATATTCCAGCAGGTATATTCTTCGTGGAGCTCTGAGTACCTGTGCCACATTTTCCTAACTCACTACAGTATAATGGAAATTTTCATGTGGCATCACTGGCCTCAGTGTGTATACAGCATTTGCATCACTTTGTTGATCTTGGTGATATGATAACCCTTTGCATGGAATTATCCCTACCCTGCTTTTTATTGTGAGCTCTCTAGACATTGGGGTGTTGATGTTACTGGTTAAAACAAGAAATCTGCAGTCAGATAATGAACATAACATAACACTTTATTCATAGTAAGGTAAAAAATGGGAACACAATTATTTAAACAGTTTGCTCTTGCTTTTAAGAATATCATTTTCCTACTGGTTTTACATAGCAATAATCCATGATAGGACATTTCTCCACTGGACTGCACTTAGCAGCACTGAGCCAGTAAACCATGAATCTTAGAGGATCTTTATTAGGTTGCTTATGTCTAAGCACTATGGAAAAAATCCCATAAACCAGGCAATCTAACCATAACTTTACATACAATTTGTGAGTAAATTAATGATACAGTTTAACACAAGCTGTATAAATTATAGATAGCTCTAATCATGGTTTAAACATACTTGCCTATGCTAATGTTGTTTAACTAACTTCCAGAAAGAAGCTTCTAAGTCTCAAGCTTCTGTCACTTCCAAAGGACTGCTTTCAGGGTAGCGATGACCTGCCTGAACTCTCCAGTTTATTCTAGGAATAACTAGCAAGCTCTCATGGGATGATATAAGGAGTTCAGTCACGGTATATGGCAACTAAAGTTTCTTCAAGTAGACACTCAGAATGTTAGAACCAAGATCATAAAACAGGATGTGCTCTTTGAACCTCCAGGATTCCTACCATTGCTTAAATAATGCCAGACAGGAAAGATGATTCTATTTTTCCAGGCTGTACCCTGTCATAAATTCTAAATGCTTTTCTTTGGATTTACTCAGCCCCCAGGGAGTTTAGCAAGTGCATGTCCATAGCTGCAATGAAACAGAGGTGTGATGGTGCTTCCTCAGTAGGTGACTTGACACTTGGCTGCCCCAGTTCTAGTGAAGACACTGGATCTTTCATACCCTGAAAGATTTGTCCACACTCTCATTTCTGTCCAGCTGTACAATAGTAAAAAATCTCTGTATGGGCTATTGCCAAAGGTTTGGATCCCGTCAATGTTCCAGTGTCTACAGTATTATACTGCATATCAGAGAGTTATTTAATATCAAATTAAACTTCTCCTCCATTGAGGTGTACTTGGCAACCATTTCAACTTTTCATCAAGGCTCTTATTCATTGTCAGTGGTAGTCTTGAACATGCAAAAATGTTACTAGAGGTACCTGCTTTCTTATCTGTATTCTTATCAATAATTCTTTCCCTTCTTGAGATTAATACTTTGTTTTTGAAAAGCTGACAGTTCCCCATTTGAACCAAGTGGAATGGAAAAGTAAAATGTGAATCACATGAAACTTTTTTTTTGGTTGCCATTGCTTCCACCAGAAGGGTTTCTGAATTATAAGCTTTAGGTGTCAATCCTCTCTATTTAGCTTTCCATATAGATACAGTCATTTGAGAACTAAGCCATCATTTATAATAACAAGATCCAGTACGATGAGTCTGTTAATCTACCTGCCTTCTTTTTAGATTACTCTAGCAGAAGCTAATACCTGTTACATTGCATGGATGTCCAAAAGCAGCTCAGGATTTTCCTGGACAGAATCAACTCTGTCAGAAAAGGTTCACAATTGTTAATTTTTTCAATAAGAAACTGGACTGTAAAATGTCTAAAATGATCTTGTTCAGGTGGCTGATTTAATTGGATTAGATTCTGTTATGAAAAATACGTTAAACCTTTGCTTGCTGCTCATTCAGCCATGACATTAGCTAGTTTGTATAGGAATGCATTATTTGATGATATTTGTACATTGGCTACACTCTGGTTTCACTGAAGACTTTCACAAGACAGCACAAGCTGAATATGATTTTTAATTCTTGGACTTCCTTTGATGACAAATTTATTAAGTTGACATTCTCATGTGGTTTTTCACACAGGTATCTGTCCTGTTGGTTGACAAGGACAACCTACTCATGTCGGTTACAAAGTTAAGCACCCATTACAGTATATTAGATCTGGATGAGCAGGTCCAGCCTCATCTGTATATTAACCCTTCTTCACCTTACCTCACAGCAGACTTTTCCTAGAGGAAAATTCACTATAAGGTATCTGTTTCTGGTCTGCACTGGAATGCCAGGCTTTCGCAAGGAAATATTCAATGAAGCTACTGAAGTTATATATATATATATATATATATATATATATATATATATATATATATATATATATATATATATATATATATATATATATATAATATATATATATATATATATATATATATATATGGTTTACTTCTAAATTTCGAAGTTTCAAAACTTTGAATTGTTTATGGGTGAGGCCATAAGATCGAAGTTTTGAAACTTTGAGCCGTTTAACTGAAGATTGACATACAGCACAGAACAGTATAGTTTTCCTTGCTGTAATGCAATCTCGGAGTTGGTATATTTAATTAGCAGTGGGTGTGTGGGGTACACAAATGTAAAAAAAAAAATAAAAAGATTTTTTTTTTAAATTTAAATTTTGAAATTTCAAAACTTTTATCTTATGGTCTCAACCATAAGAAATGTGAAGTTTTGAAACTTTAAAATTTAGAGGTAGACACATATGTATGTGTAGCCTTTAAACAATTTAATTTGTTCTAACCAAGAAGATGCTTTTGAACATTGTTAGGATAGAAAGGGATGAGATAAAAATGGCTATGTATAGCCAATCTACAGGAAAGTCCCAAGGAATAGATGGTATTCCTGTGGAAGTTTGGAAGTTAGGAGGGAAAACTGATAAAGATCTGGAAAGTTTTGTTTAACAGTATTTTAAGGAGAGGAGTAGTACCAGCATCCTGGAAGAAGGCGGTGGTAATGGTAATACCTAAAGAGGGTAAAGATCCATTAGATCCAGTTCATACAGGCCCATGTCTATACTAAACCACAGTTATAAAGTGTTTATGTCTATAGTGGATAAAAGAATGTAAAAAGTGATATCAAAACTGATAGATATGGATGAGTGTGGTTTTGTGAAGAGGAAGAAAACATTTGACAATATTAACAGAACATTGATGAACATGTGTGCGTGTAATGCCCCAGTTGCTATACACTGGTGGCTAGAGAGAACTCAGGATACATGGTGGTGGGCTTGAACCCTATACGATGGGTGTAGCTGGCAAGAGCCTGAATTCCCTACCCACCACTATTTGTAAAACATTTGTAGATTTTTGCCTTATATTTGATCTGTTCTGTTCCTCATAAAATCTGTGGTTTCTGTATGTTTTTTTTCCTTATACAGTTAGTAGTGCAGTGGTGCAGTGGTAGCATTATTGCCTGACAGCTACAGGTTCTCTGGTTTGATTTTTGGCTGGAGTGTCGTCTGTGTGGAGTCTGCATGTCCTCTCTGGGTGCTCTGGTGTCCTCCCATCTTACAAAGACATGTGTCTGGAGTGTTTCTCCCTGGGCCTCTGCTGAAAATTGGCTTTTGGTCCAAGTCAGACTTTCCTGGTTAACAAATGCTAAATAAATAAAAATGACAGGCATTTGAATTTCAGACTTCATATTCTTCAGAAAGTACATAGTAACACAAAACCTTTTATTCTAGCAATTTTCTAAGTTTAGAAGATGGATATTTGAAACTTGTCCCTATTTTTGGGACTGTATTCCCCCATTATTGGCTTCATCCAGGTTTTTTGTGCTAAGGTTGAGCGCTATGGTGAGAACTGAATTCACTGAACATGTTTGGGGGCTATATTCTCCCATTATTGGCTTTGTCCAGGTGTTTTTTGCTAAGAGGTTGAGAGGTATGGTGAGAACTGAATTCACTGAATATGTTTGGAGGCTGTATTCCCCCATTATTGGCTTTGTTCAAGTGTTTTGTGCTAAGAAGTTGACAGCTATGGTAAGAACTGTGTTCACTAAATGGTAGCCATTTAAGTTTCAGTCTTCCTTTCTTTCACAAAACAGCTAATTTGGAATAGTGGTATGTTGCTCTGACTGTTTTGCACAGGATCATGGGTTCAAGTTTGGCAGTGAAATGTATGGTGATAACACAGAATTTTATTCTAGCAACTTTCCAACATTATGCAAGCAATGTTTAAAATGTGTCCTTGGTTTTGGGGCTTTTGTCCCACCGCAAATAAATGTTGGCTTTTTCCAGATTTTTTTGTGCTGCAAAGTTCAGAGATACAGCTGAGTGTTGAGTAGATTTTACAAGGAGCTGAGAGCTGCAGGGGAACAAAAGGTTAGTGCTGCTTATTCCGAGACTGCTTGCATTGTTAATAGTACAACAGGTACTGTACTTGTTTTTGATGCAGAAGGCTGTGGATTCTACTCCCACAGTAGGTAGATGCATTGCTGATACTGTATTGTGTTGCAAAGGGGGTGCATAGTGCAGTCCTTTTTGGCGAAGATACTTAGTAACTATGAACCTGTTATCAGTTTGCCATCCATTCCCTATTGCAATATTACTAGCAATTTATTCCTCAAGGGCAAAAGGCACTTTATTTGTAGATGAAACAATGAAATATAAAGTTGTTTGCTAGCAGCAACCTCTTCATTAGTTACAGATCTCTTTAATGTTGAATTATTTTGATGACTTTTACTTTTTCAGAGATTGTGCATATGTATTGATACTGGTGGACTGTAAAATTTTGAGTAGACTTTTATGGAAATGTTCTGAATTGGGCAGTTTTGTCATTATTGGTACATGCATTTTGTTTAACTGTTTACTGGAAAAATGTTCAAAACAATACATTTAAAATGTCCTCTAGCAACTGTACTGTATTGTACAAGGAATATAATTTAATACAATCAGGAAGGTGTATCAAAGAACATGTGTATGTTTCATGTGCAAGGGGCCTATGATTTGAAAACAACTAAAAGTTAATCTATATCTGCCACTGGCAAAATGTATTTTCTTTGAATGTGGGTTTCAATGCTGTTTCAATCAATGTGAGTTTCAAAGGCAGAAAAGTTTTAATGCTAAGTCTATTTTCATTGTGAGACTGCATTGCTTTGTTTAGCAGATATCTATTAGTGTTTGTGCTGTAAAATGCAAAATAAAACTTTCAAATGAAATCCAAATCATCACAGAAGTAAAGCAGCATGCACATTACAGTTTTTATGGTAAATGGGGCGAAATAACCAAGGAATGGGGCATTGGAATGGCTGCAGGGGGGAGGCTCTATTCAACCTCGATTTTGTGAGGGGGGAAGGGCAGCAAACTCAAAGATAGCCCCAGCTGAACTATACCTCTCAACTGTCCAGATTTTTGCTGAATGAATAGATTTTTGCTTCTTATTTTTGGTTTGTTCCTCATAAAATTTGTGGTTTTCTGGCAAATCATTTAGGAATGAAGTCACTGTATAATGACAGACATTAAGTTTCAGACATGATAACCTTCAGAAAAATGCATACTAAAGCAACACCTGTTATTCTATCAACTGTTTTAAGTTTATACAAGAGCAATTTTTAGTACTGTTTGTATGTTCCCCCAATATATTTGGTCTTGTCCAGATTTCCTGCATTAAAAGGTTGAGAGGTACATGCAAGTAAATTGCTTTATAGAATTAGGAATATCCAAACCTCTTAACTGTCCTCAATTTTGGCTCAAAATGTTGCTCTCCCCCTAATAATCCCTCCGCAAAATGGCAATTTTGGAAGAAAACATGGAGGGTTTACAATTGTAAATAACTGTAATGATCAGAGTTATAAATTAATTTTATTTCAGAACTGCATGTAGATTCTCTTATTTTGTCAGCTGCTCAAGTAAACAGTACTAATATTAAAAATGTGTCCCTTCTTTGACAGGTTCCCAGCTGTATTGTGTTGCAATTTTATATTTTTGCATCACATTTTTGGTCCATTTTTCATAAAATTGTGGTTTTCTGGCAAATTAGTGGCAAATCATTAAAGACTGAAGTTAGAAACTAATGGCAGACATTTGAGTTTCAGAGTTCATACCATTCAGTAAATTCATACTAATGCAAGACCTACTACTATTCTATTATTTTTCTAAGTTTATAAGAGCAATAGTTAAAAATTGTCCTTATTTTTGGGCCTGTGCCCCACTTCTATGTATGGCTTTGTCCAGATTTCTTGCTCTGAGGTTGAGAGGTATGAGGGTCAGAGCCATCACTGTCAACCAGAGACATTTCAAATTGTGACATACTTGTTGCACCCCACTCCCCCATGTAGTGACTCTGGATCTGTCCAAGCAAGGCAAGGAGCAGTTATGCAGTGTAAGTGTGCAGAGCATTCCCCCATCCAAGGTAGACACAAGTACGATAGTGGCATTTCATCTGTCCTTGATTTTGCAGAATGTTCTGGTTTTCTGTCATATTTTTATACTGTTGATTTATGCTTCTTATTATTCAGAAAATGCATGCTGTCTCAGTGCCATGTTGCTCTGTGTTTAAGTAGCAATGCTTTAATGACCATCAGGTAAGCTCGTCGGAGATTGTAAGATGCAAGAAAGCTTTAATAAGCATACTGTTAAATAATTACCAACATTGAAAGTCTTTTTGTTGTTGCCATGCAGAGAATATCTACATAACTAGATAACGTATAAGCCTTAGGTATTGAAATGCATATGACAGTATTTGTAATAAAGGACAGGATTACAGTATTTTCAGAAGCTCATTACATTTGTTGGAGACTTGCAGTCATCTTTGCAGGATTTACTCTTAAACTAAACTGCCAAGATATCATGTGTGGTCCATAACTTGTGCAGTAATCCTTCAAGCAATTTATCTTGAGCTTGTTTCTTGTTTGCTGTTTATTTTTTACTTTGATCATGTCTTCCCCATGAAACAAGTAGATAGTTGTCAGGCAGACGGTCTTTTTTGGATAAGACACATTTTTACAAGTGGGAGTATCACAGAGATTGCTACTTTTAGCATGTTACTTGGTAATTTTATAAAGCTGAATATAAATTATAATTAAAACTGCAGTTCAAGGAGAAGTGGTTTGAGTTGAGTGTTGCTTGTTTTTTTTTTACTTTATTTTGACTGGCGTTCCAATAATGTATTTAAAAAGTAATTTATTTTTTCATGCCTCACAACCTTTGCATTTCCATCTAGATATCAAGTAAGCTGTCATGTTGCCAATGCTTTGAAATATTTTTTCTTCTACATTTCATTTTGTCTTGCTTGGACTCTCATAATGACGGTTTGGCACCCAGGGCAGCATATTTAATTAAAGATCCAGTCATTGTGGTTTTCAGCTTAGCCCCACCCCTTTCTAGTTGGCCACACCCCTTCATGTTGGCCCCACCCATTCAGCTATGTCCTGCAGCCCCTCTTTAATTTGAAATCACCAGCCACCACTGGTACTAGGTGAGGCTATAAGCACAAGGAGAGGACATGTCTTGAGTCTACCTTTGTGTACTAGGTGAGGCTATAAATACAATGAGAGGAAGTGTCTTGCATTTAATCAGCTTTGTAAAAGGTTTTGCAAAAAGAATCATTTTGCAAAAGGAAGAAGTGTTTCAAAAAGAATCTGCATGTTGTCGAAAAAGCAATAACCCGTGGCTGGGTATGGGTAATGCTGGATTTACCCACAGTTGGTGTGGTTTGGTCACAAGAGTGAAGCCTGATTACTACAACATTAGGAATACAGGGATCCTTTACATTTCTGCTGTATACTTCTACAGCACCAAAGGTATTTCAAAAAGTTGTTGCACAGAAGTGATTGAAAGCTTGAAATGTGTTGTAAATACAAAATATGTTCTGTGTGGACAGATGCAAGAAGGGTGTGACAAGAGAATCATGTTGCTGCCAAACAGAATAAGATGATGTAATTTCAGTTTAAGTTAGAACATATGTTAAATGAGGGTGACAAATCAGAAAAACCTCAGTCAGTCCTATTCTACCATCAGAAGAAGTCTGATTAAAAAAAACATGACAGGAATTGTGCAGATGTCAAAGCTAGAAAACAAGCAAGGATTAAGACTGCAGGAATGACACAGCATCTTGCAAAGTCTGTACATATATCTGTTTATACTTATACCTGTAACAAAGTTGCTACAAAAGATTTAGCCTTGAAATGGAGCTAGAAACTATGAAACAGTTATATTGCTTATAGGTGCCAGTCAGAAAGGTATGGAGATGTGATCCAAGAGTATACACCAAATGCTTCTAATAAAGAACATTTGCCAATTTACAAAAGTTCTCAGACAGCAACTAAACTATTACAAATAATAAAGTGAATACGTGAGTAGCAAATAAAAACATATTAAGGAAGTCTTTGTGCAAACTAACTCAAATATTGTGGATGGTGTTGACTAATTCAGAGGTATGATCTGAAAACAAATACAGACTAGGCAAGGAAGAGCTTTATAGGTATGATGCATCTTTAATAAAGAGACAAAGATTTGTTGGAAGACAAAGTAGTGATGCTTTAGGTAATTATGCAGTTATCAGTGGCAGAAGGAAAAGTCTTCTACGTATGTACTGACACTGGTTAAAAGAAGCAGTCTCTTGAATCAAATTACCATGACAGGTTGCTCTGAGCAAAAATAATTGGTAAAGAAATAAATACAGTCTCAATTTTAATTTTAAGGAGGAATAAACTGTGCCTAAGACCTAATGTTCAAAACGGAAAAAGAATAGTTCCCAGATCAATGAGAGCAGATGCTTTATATGGTATGTGAATCACATTTTGGAATTGTAAAGTTCAAACTAGACCAAGAGATATAATGTTTTGGCCAGGAATGTCAACTCCTCTAGTCATCTAGGAGAAGTAGCGGAGCATTGTGTCATATGTAAAGTATGCCATAACAGCAATCCAGAAAAAAAAGATTTGTTAAATGGTATACTCAGTAGTTGTCCAGGTAGTGAGGAACATGTTCACCCATGGAGCCAATGAGTCAGAGATCTGCTTCAATTTAAAGAAGCTACATAATCTCATATATACAGACTGGTATCTTACATTTCCTGTGATCGCATATATACAGACTGGTATCTTACATTTCCTTAAGGACCATCTGATCAAATTTCAAACTTTTGAGTTTTACTGTTGGTGCAAGTCTGCTGTGCACTCTTTGGGAAACTTTCTCTCCATCCTGACTGTTTTCTGTCTTTGAAGTTAGGGTAATATATACTAATTCTGAAACTTTGATATCTCCAGGGTATATTCCCCTGCTCCAATGTATAGCAATTTTAAAGGTGTGGGGGTTGCCTTACATATGGGAGGTGAAAGCAGCTTGTCCCCGTGCAAAAAAAAAGTTTTCAATGTATGTGAGTAGAATGAATACTAGCTGTGTTTGTCAAGCAGTTGTGATCAAAAAGTTGTTCTTCCCATGCAATTGTATCATTGTATCTCAATCTTTCATAGCAGAACCTTGCATATTATTATTCCAAATACGCCAACTTGCTTAACTGATATGTACAACAGGTACAAGAATGAACAGTACATTAAGGTCTACAATCTTGAGAGAGGGATTATCTTATATTTGGCTTTGGTCTATAGTGCTAATGTCAGGGGTTCTGACAATCTGTGCATTAGTGGAAATTCAGACGTATAACACCCAGTACATATTATCTACCATCGAATGGATACATAGAGAGAACTATTCTTCCAGTGAAAACTCTCCTGTTAAAGAGGTGTATTAATAGTTATTAGGATTGTCATTTCACAGTTTTGGAATAAAGAGACACTCAATTGCAGGGCCTCAGTTTCCCACCACCTCAATATTTAATGAGATTCAGGTTGAAAAGCAAATTACCTGTTTCACCTATGTTGCTTGGTTACCTGTTGGAAGAGCAAACCTCAATACTGTGAGTCCCAATACCATGAAAAGCTAAAGAGCAAGTTGAACAAAAAACTGTAAATTCTGAAATTTACTGTGGTACTATTAAGCATATTTTTGCAAGAGAAGGCCCTGCAACTTAAATTGACTAAAACAAAGATTGCTATTCATTGGAGCAGGGGAATATACCCTTGAGATACCAAAGTTTCAGAATTATAGGTTCATATGTTCATAGGTTTATACTGGGCTATCTGCCCTAAGGCATTTATAAGCCTAGCCCAAAGTTTTGTGGCTTACGCCACCCCTTATGTTAAAAAATACTGTGCCCATTAGTTTGTTGTGCCTCTGTCCAGCAGTGACACAGAGATGATTCCCGGGGTAAACCTATGATCTCCCATCCACCGGTCATGATTTCTCTTGAACAGAACCAGCGAGGTGCTCTGCCTCACATGGACCGGGATTTTATTCCACAGCATAGGGAGTCTCTGGGTGACAAATCTATCCCTCCAGCATGTCCTATTTATATCCGTGCTAAGGTTTAAGTCGCTTGCTCTAGTGGATCTGGTAGATTTGGATTTTTTGAGGTGGAGCATGTCCATTAATTCCGGGTTGGAGCTGGAGTTTCTTCAGTCTGGCAGCATATGACAGATTTTGGAGTCCCTTTATCCTTTTGGTGAGGAACTTTTGGGGTCTCTCCAATTGCTGCAGGTGTCGGGTGAGATACATCCTGAATGGGGCATTGTACTCGATCATTGGTCTGATAAGTGAAGAGTACAGGGGAACAATGACCTCACTTGATCTGGATGTGAATCCCTTCATGATCAGGTGGGCAATGTAGAAGGTCTTTCTAACCACTTTAGCAATGTGAGTGTCAAAAGAAAGACCACTGTCAACCTGGGTCCCCAGGTCCCTGATAACCTCTTCTGTGCTTAATGGATTGCCACCTATATGGTAGCTTGGGGTTACCTTGTTTTTCCCGAAGGGTATAACTATACATTTTTTGGCATTTAACTTCAGGCCATGGCTCTGGCACCAGTTATCAGTTTCCGTGTGACCCCTCTGAAGGATATCTGTGTCCGATGTACTTTCCACTATGGCGCCCAGTTTGCAGTCATCTGCAAACTTTGTCAGCCATAGTCCTCCTATGTTTGCCTGTACTTCTGAGATGTAGATGCCGAATGACAGGGGGCCAAGGACTGAGCCCTGTGGGACACCACTTGTGACCGGCTTGGAGTCTGACATGGCGCCAGCAACTCTAACCCTGTGGGTTCTGTCCTTTAGCCTGTTTGCAACCCATCTTGTGACATATGGGTTTACATTTAAGCTGGTAAGTTTCTCTATAATACCCGAGTGGGGTATTGTGTCGAAAGCTTTTGCAAGGTCAAGGTAGGCTGTATGGACTGCCTTTCCCTCATCAATGGCCTTGGTGACTGTTTTGAAGAAGTCAACCAAGTTCAAAAGGCATGATCTGCCCTTGACAAAGCCAAACTGGGTTGGGTCCAATGTCTGCGAGGCCCCTATGTCTTTGTTTATGAGTTCCATTATGATCCTCTCCATAGCTTTGCAGACCAGGCTTGTTAAGCTTATGGGGCGGTAATTACCAGGGTCCGTAGAGGTACCGCCTTTGTGGAGTGGGACCACAGTTGCCGTACGCCACTCCTTGGGCATGTATCCTGTGGTAAGGCTAAGATTAAACAGCTGCCTTATATGTGGGTTTAGTTCCTCGTTGAGTTTGTGTAGCACACAGCCGGGGACACCATCCGGTCCCATTGATGCTGCGTTTTTAACTTTAGAGAGAGCAGCTTTCACCTGTGCATTTGAGATGTCTGGGAGGCTACACTCTGCTGGGATAGTTATCTCTCCTTTTGGGGGGGAGAGGGGGGTGAAGTTTGCACTGAACCTGTCTGCCAGTATGTTGGCAATGTCTGTGGGTTCAGTGATTTTTGTATCATTTTGGACTAATTCTGCACATATCTGGGAGTTTCCACCCAGGTCTCTAACATAGCTGAAGAAGGCCTTATGATTGTCTTTTGAATCTATTGTAATTTTTCTCTCAAAGTTGGCCTTGGATGATTTTATGAGTGCTCATATTTTTTTACTAATAATGATCGAGGGTGTCTTCTCTTTTATGGATTTTGCTCTATCATGTAACAGCTTTCTCCTCTTATTGTAAAGTTTGTTTATGGCTGGGGTCCACCAGACTGGATGTTTGCCCTTGGTGGAAAGAGTCTTGGTTTTATTAGGGATTGCCTGATCCATGCAGTCCTGGAGGTGTTCGTAGAAGGCATTTGTAAGGGATTCCACTGCTTGGGTTGTGGTTTCCACTGGCTCGGGGGCCTTGAAGGATACCACACCAGTCTTGAGTAGTGTGAAGTTTGCTTTAGAGAAGTTCTTCACTGTGGTCTTTTTTGTTTGAGGTGGGGGCGGGATGTGGATTTCCAGTGAGATAAGTTTGTGATCTGATCTCACCAATGAGGGATATACTTCCGGTGTGGAGCATTTTGTCCCCATGTTTGTGATGATGAGATCTAGTATATTTTCTCCTCTTGTGGGAACGGTGACTAGTTGTTCCATGGCATTTGAATTTATGAACTCCAGGAACCTTTGGGCTAGAAAGTTGGGGCTTGAGTAATTTTCCCAGTCTATATTCAGGTAGTTGAAGTCACCCAATATAATGGTGTTTGGAGATACATT
Organism: Protopterus annectens; assembly: GCF_019279795.1. Taxonomy (NCBI): domain Eukaryota; kingdom Metazoa; phylum Chordata; order Ceratodontiformes; family Protopteridae; genus Protopterus; species Protopterus annectens. The sequence goes on along the minus strand of NC_056734.1, from coordinate 648,586,352 downwards.
TATACCCTCCAGTGTCTTCAGGAAGGCTGTGTGGGGTTCCTGAGTTTGAGAGGGTGGCCTGTAGCATGCTACAAATTGTAGAGCAGTTTTGCCTATGGTTAATTGCACCTGGATGGTTTCCGATGCTTCGTGCGTTGCCACCAACCTGGAGGTGTGGGTATCCTTGATGAATATGGATACACCCCCTCCTTTTGTGGTGTGGTACGGGTTTTGGGGCTGGAACACATGATATGAGGTAAAACCTGATAGTGCCGGGGTGCTCTCAGGAGCCTTGAACCAGGTTTCAGTCAGAGCACAGACATCGACGCTCTCCATACTGAAAAGGGCCTCGAGTGCGCGCATTTTGAGATTTAGACTTCTGGCATTGAGCAGCATTACTCTTAGGTTCTTCCCATTTTTGTTTTCTAGGGTGGTAGGTTTAGAATTTGAGCCTTGCCTAAAAAGGCACTATGGGGGTGGCAAGAGCCTTAGCCAATATCCGGAATCCCAGGGGTGACAGGTGCAAGCCATCCCTTGCGAAGCAGCGTGGCTTGTCAAGCATGTCATCCCAGGCAGACAGACACTGGATCCCCTTTGAATGACACCAGAAATTAAGCCAATTGTTAAAGCTGATCATCTTGTCTCTATGTTGTGGCATCATTCTTGGTGAAGGAAGGATACTGCTCAGGGTCAGGGTCATACCTGCCTGGGCTACATAATCAGAGAGCTCCTCTATGTCTCTTTTCATGTAGTCCAGGGAGGTACATCTCAGGTCGTTCACACCAGCATGGACAATGACTGTGTCATATTTGTACTTGCTGTGGAGTGACCAGAGTGCTTGTGTTATGTGACGGATTCTAGCGCCCGATAGGCAGCTTACTGTGACCCTCTCCTTGTTCAGCCTGGTGAGTGGGACGTCAGTGTGTCTGACTATGGAGTCACCTGACAAGTATGTTTGGTGTTGTATTTGGCCTTAAGGGCTGTGACTGCTTTGCACACTGATTTTGTGGTTTATGTGTTGCCTGTGGTGTGTCATGAGGTAGTATAAATTCTCTTGCTTGCATTTAAACTTTCATAATTTCAAGACTCATAGTTGCTGCTCTTGATTTTTTTAGGGGTGTCCACATTACTGATGTTCTTAAAGCCAGCACAAAGTAAAGGAACAGTGGACAAAATCAGTGAAATGAGCAGAGTCAGAATATTATTATGATTTCCAGGTGGGAGAGGAAGTAATAATGCAAAAGCCATGGAAAGTTTGCAACCTGAAGCCAATACAGCTGGTAAAGCAGTTGAACCAAGGTGCTGTGTTATTCCTGTGTGAAGCTGAACGTTGTGTAAGATGACAAGATGACTCACAGACAAGTGAAGCCGCAGGTAAGGTAATTGAAGATTATTGAATGGAAATAAAACAAGAAGTATCACAGCTAATAGTGCCACGATGAAAACAAGACCGTGAGGACTGTGATAATAACAGGTTGGCAACAGGTTCTTCAGTCAGATTTTCATCTTGGGTGACTTCTTTGTGGAGCATGCATGTCCCCTTAGTGTTCATGTAGATTTTCCCAGGATACTTCAGTTTCTTTTCCCTTACAGAAGTCATGGTGGAAATTGATTATCAGTCCTCCAAATTGCCCATATGTGAGCATGCAAAGTGTGGATGAGTGAGCTTGTGTGTCCTGCAATGGAACAGTCCTTGTCCAAAATGAGTTTCAAAGCTTTATACCTGTTGGCTGTCAGAATATGCTGCACCACTCCCATGATCCTCTAAAGGATACAGTCAGTTATTAGGAAATAGATGGCTGGGTTGAAAACTGTGGTAGTCAAGAGTTACACAGAAAGACTCAAGCTATCATCAGTACAAGCTGTAGAGCAGGAAGAACTGTCTCAAATGGAAGATCAGTGGCCCAGAGAGAATAGCCCTGTCAACTACTTTTGATGCAGAAGAATATTGAAAAATGCAGAGACATTGTGCAATTCAGCAGTCAATCATGACATTAAAAAGTGAAATGTTTAATTTATTAAAAAGCCTATTTAATGTGAATAAAGACCTATTTTGTTGTAAAATGCCCATGACATACCTACTGTGGTATTAAACATAATTTATAAATGTTCATTGTTAATTAATATATGATATGGCATATATTTACAAAATAAGTATATTTTATTTTATATGTAGGTATATGGGGAATTACAGCATATGTGGTATATAGCTAAACATTGTTGATGTCTGGGTACAGGAAGTTTCATAGCACGTGTTACACATCCTTCCAAAAAGAGTCACAGTAAAGCCCTCATGGAGGCTTAAAACACATTCACAGTTTCTGTGCTATTTACTGAGCATTCAAAATCCAAATATTGCACTGTACTGTTGCTTTGCCTGGAGTACAATCATGGCTTCCTCCAAAGGCTGTATGTAACCAGGCAGACAAAGTCCTATGTATACTATCTGTGGGAGAGAGGAAGAAAGAATGTGAGCTACTAAAATATCACAAGTCATTATCCCCCTGCTGGTCCTCTGCCATTATGTCTGCTAACTGAACCAAGGTCACTAGTGTCACAGAAAGAGCATTTCCCTCTGTACCACTAGGTTACTTGTTTTGAAATAATTACAACTGATCCATTTTCCAGTACAATTTCACATCAATGCATGCCTTGGCTGAAAGACCATCAGACCAACCTAATTACATAAAAAAATAAATTAATATATATATACATATATATATATATATATATATATATATATATATATATATATATATACATATACGTACATGCACACATATGTGTTCTGGTCATAGACTTGGATGAGACTGACTGACAGTACTTTTACTGTATGAATCCAGCTCTGTCCCCAGGCGTAAGATGCAAAACTGTGAGTATCAAATTTCTGAAAAAATAAGCTGCAATTCAAACCCCAAAAAAACAGGGAATTTCAGATTTGCCATTACACCAGATAAGTGGCTTTGGAAGAAAGCTGTGCCTCCTTTCAGCTGTCTGTTTAGGAAGCTACACCCTCCAACAACCTTGCTTCTTATAGTTAATACCTTTGAGACTGTACTTCACAGCAGAGGAACGTCTCTGAAGTACTACCAGTACAGACTTGATTTATTTACCTCCATACGTACATATGAATTACTGTTATTCCAAGGATGGTAAATATAATCTTCAAAACTTTAATAGATTTATATAAATTCACACTGTAGACCTTCTGATATATAATTTATATTGAAGAGTTGCACTGACCTGCTCCACAGAATTTTTACCACCCCCTTCCCAGGGAAGAAGTGAAATTATAACTGTATTGTAATCACCCAGATCCTTTCTGGATCATGTTTTCTGCAGTAGTACTTATGATGGTACTCACATATCCTTCAGTACCACTGCCTGACCCTCAAAAGAAATATTGCTCAGTTCTTCTAGCATTCCATTAATGATGCTGGTCATCTGGTCAATAGTGTCTTATTCTCTGATGTCCCATGAGCCCTTTCATTATCTCTTCTCATGAATCTATAGTCTTTCCACCATCTGACCATCTTTCTCTGCTGTCTTCCACTCCACATCTGGTACTGAAAAATCTTAATCTTTTGAAAATACTTAAAAGATTATTTCAGCATAACATTCTGTATTCCTGCTTCTTTATAGTTCTTCTTCTGTGAATCTCAGAGCAAGGTTGCCAATGTTTTTATAACATGTAAGGCATTATTTATTCTTTTTTTCACCTTTGCTCCAGTAATGTGAGATACATGTATATTTGCCTTAACTGAATGATACCTAAATGCTGTCCACATCATACGTTATTTTTCCTCCAAGATCCTGACTTTTATAATCTCGTACAACTACATATTTTCATAACAGCTCCCATTACCTCATTTAAGCCATTATGGTTGAATCCCCCATGGGGTCCTTTAGTATCCTTAATGAGATACTCTTTCTCTGGTTTACCTCTTTCTTAGTGCTCTTCCACAGTATCTAGATTAATGGAAGACCCTTGTAAACCATGGTAATATTTCCAGTAGGCATCCTGCAGGTGTAAGTCCACCTTTTTGGAGACCAACCCATTCATCTCAGTAGAGCAACATCTGATTCCTTGGTCAAATTCCTAGACTGGTGTCCTACCCCTCTCCAAAAGCAGTCTACATTAACTCTGTCAAGTTGTGTGACATTTGTTATGCTGAGCTTCTAACTGCAACCATGAATGCACTACTGACATTTAATTATGAAGCCGCAATAGCCTTGCAACTTCCTAAATGAATGTTAGTATTGCATTCAAATCCCATAAGCAACTGCAGTTGTGTCCCATAAGAGTTTGTGCCTAAAGTAGTACTCTCTTGCCTTGCCAAAGTTATGGTTAAGCATCTTAGTCATCCTTCCCATCACTGGAATCTGCAGCCATTACTCAACACCCAATGAATGTGTGTGTGTGTGTGTGTGTGTGTGTGTGTGTGTGTGTGTGTGTGTGTGTGTGTGTGTGTGTGTGTGTGTGTGTGTGTGTGTGTGTGTGTGTGTGTGTGCGTGTGTGTGTGTGTGTGTGTGTGTGTGTGTGTGTGTGTGTGTGTGTTTCTGTATGAGTGTGTGTATGTCTGTATATGCATATATGCCTGTGCCATTAATAAGAATCATCACAAAGGTATTAGCTTCAATTTCTCACCTTATGCTGAAATATAACTTATGCCTCAGTCTGTCCATTTAATATGAGGTAGAATTCTTCCAGCTTATTGATTAAAAATTAAGGCCACCATCACTATGTCTCAGCTTCTTACTGACTGTTTGTTTAATTCAGTTTCTGCATCTATAATCAAGCCACTATTTTCCATCTAGTGATATAGTCCCCAGCCTCCTACGCTATTCAAAAGCCTCCAGTTCTTTTCTTTCTTTCTTTCGTTCTTCTTTTTTTCTTTCTTCAAACTTTTCCAGTGTACAGCTACCTTAATATATATGTACCTCTTTTCTTGTAAAGCACAGTGCCAGCCCTCTTTACACTCCTACTCTCTGTGCCTTTGTATATACCCAGGTAATACTATATTTCATTTATTACCTCTCTTTCCCTTGTGTGCAGTATGACAACACTGTCAGTATATGAATGTGTAAGATTTATTATGCAGTTACTTGATTTTGTATTACTATGCTTCTAATGCAGCATCACTCCCTTCTTCTCATAAATCCCCTTTCACTTTGATGTCCAGGTCCAATTCATCTTCCACATGTGTTCTACTCCTCTTTCCTATCATTTGTTTTTTTTTTATTTTACCTGACCTAACTACCACTTTCGTTAAAACAGATCCTATTGTAACATATTTCTGGTGCATTCTTCAGTTCCTGTTTGCATTCCATCCTTCTGCCTTGAAAAATGTAGACATATCATTTGAGGTTATTACATAAGCCCAGGTCCTTGCCGTTATGACACCATGCTATTCACAATAATTCTTCAAACTCTGAAATCTTGTGATCTCTACTGTAGCACCTCAACAGATTACTCTGATGGATCATCTTCCCACAAAATCAATACATGGGAGCTGTCATAACCCTTACTGGATGCTTTTAACAAGGGTTAACACACACTGGAGTAAAAATTGTTCATAAAACTTTCTCCAACCACATCAGCCTTTTCCTGTTATGTCTTAATTATTTCTATTTTTTTTTTTGCAACAATTTTACAAAGCTCTAGTTCTTCACCTAACACATATCTGGTCCCCACCCAATTCTCCATTCGTCCTTTTGATATTCTACAGCATTGTCTATGGAATCATGTTCCTAGCCTTGCTAGCCTCAAATCACACCTTCATAAATTTAATACCTTCGTTCTATTTGGTCAACTCAAATAATCCTCTGATGCTCCATCAAACTCCCTTTCCTAATTTCAAATATTCCTAATCACTACCTTTTCGGCACTGACCCAGAATCCTTGTCCTTTCTTCTCTTTCTTGGTGGTTCTCTATCTTCTCTACCATCGTTGTCACAAACAACCCTATTTTTCCATTCCGCCCTTACTTTATGACCACAAGCATGCTATCTCAGTGGTGCCTTCTAAAACATCACACATGGTTTCTACTCATATTAATATCTAGTAAAAGTTGTCCATTTTCTGTTTTCCCACCTCAACCTTTTCTTACTTTGGGGTCCTTCAGGTGGTTCCAAGATAATGTATTGAATGCATCCCTAAGTGAAAACCATGTGTATTGAAATAAAAGTGTTTTACATGACTTATGATGAATAACTACATAAATACATAAATAAAGTGAAACATACCTTTGCCTTTGACCCTTTTACTTCCTCATTTTTCAGCTCTAATGTCACTGCACCTGACAGTAAGGTGATGGCTTCACTGTAGTAGCCACAGACAAAGAATCTGTGATTTAAGCAGCTGTGCAATAACACAAAAATGGTCATTACAAAATTGTTTAGCTTTTTCCCACTTTTTTCTCCTTCTTAAGAAAGAGCTGGCCAGCTGCTGGCCTTATTACACATGGTGGCACACATCACTGCAGGCTATATGTGCTATGTACACACTCATATGCAGTGCTGGAACTCCCAGAATATTGGGTATTGATGCAAAGACTTTGTTTTTCACAGCTCTGTTTAACTCAGCACCATAAAGCAGTACACTTATGTCTTTATGGGAAACTAGTTAGTGGAATTTGAGGGAAGCTGTAAAGAATCTCTGAGTTTATCTACTCTGGCATCTATAAATGGCTCATGAGAAAGAATCCATAATGTCCAAGTATGCCAAGGAGCTTGTAGTTTGGAATATGCTACCTGCCAGTCTCCAGAAATGGGAGTGGCCTAGCCTTTGAAGGAATTTTGATCTCACATCAGAAGCCTGTGTTTACTAGTGCTGGTGGAGACTGACAACAATACAACTCATCTGCTTGAACAATATTCGGCACTCTCTGGGTTTGGGTTTCCATTTGTTATGTGCTCCACAAGAACCTGCCTGCATTAACTGTGATGGGTTATTCTTGCTTGGACTTAGTAGCTGTATATTTCTTCTTTATTTCTATCCAGAGTGCAACATACAGATTAGTTTTGATGCAATGTAATATCTGCTTTATTTTGTGTAAGTCAGGATACTACTAGAGAAGGGACACCTCTAGCAACTCTAGATAAAGTATGAAGTTAGCAGACGTGTTGCTTTCTTCTGTCCCATCCTGCTTTACTGATAGCATCCTAGCAAATGTTTCACATTGATTGCATTCTCATATAGACCATGACATGTAATGACAAGTCACCAGAGGGAGAATACCTAACACTTGGTGGTGAGGGAGAAGGCTCCTTTTAAATCACACCACAGAATAATGGAATATGCAGACAAAACAGTGATTAAGTTATATGCAATCATTTTCAAACTGAATCACGATGGAAAAAAAATGCCCAAATCCATTCTCCAGAGATTTATAAAACAGCAGCAATTCAAAGTACTTTCTTTCTAAATTAATAGATAAAATGGCCTGAATCAAATGGGATAGGATGACAAAACCACTGAGGAAAGATTTCCTAACTGAAAAGCAAAATCAGTTCATTATGACAACAGACTATTTTATGGTAGAACAGATTATAAAATAATTCTAATAGCTTATTTATTTTTGAAGAACAGGTCAGCCCTATTAGGATTCAGAGAAGATCAAAGATGGCATTCTTTACAAATGTGGAAATATAGCAAGAACACCTAATAAATTCTAAGATCTTTGTACGTTATTTAATCCACCATCATCTCAGACATTTTGGAACTCAGATTAACTTCTCATTCAAAATATGGCATTTCAGAAGTGCATCACCCACACACCTGACAACACTGCATTGCAGTGTTAAAATGGGACAAGAAGCCAGCAGCTGGTATGAGAATAGAACCCACATCCTTTTCATTTAACAGACAATTAAATGTGCAACCTGCTGAACCTCTGGCACTTCACTTACAATGATGTGCAGATCTTAGAACTGCCTAAAAGATCAAGATATGCTAAAAACATTTTTTAACTTCTGACTATAATGGGGTTTCATATCAAGTCTGTTCTGTATCATCAAAAGAATATATTCTGCGTCTGTCCTGCTGGAGCTGCTCCTGTAAAAAGCGACTGAAGCTATTGAAGAAGTATCAAGTCCTTCTTCACACATGCACATCGTAGGGCGTTTAACTATATTAGATCTGGGCTGCAATCACTTCATGCTGCTCTCATTTGCACTGCACCTGCATCGATTGTGATCTTTCTGAATATGGTTAAACCTGCTAAAAGTCTGAAGCATTTGCAGAAAGTAGGGGCATTATTATGGCTGAGAAATATGATGGACCGCCCATGCCTCAACAGCAGAGCTTGCAGAAAGTGGGGTTAGACTTGACAACAGTAATACTAATTTCCATTCTTTCAATATTAAGATCGAATGACTTTCCTTGTTACACTAATGGGTTGTTTCTCCTTGATTGCTTTAGTATTTGAGAAAATAGTGCAATATGCTGTACGTACATCAATGTATTAGAAGGCATTGTGTTATGAATGTCGCATAGCAGCGAGTTATTAAAATTTAAGGAGTCAGAGTAGAATGATTGTATGTGTAAGTACACAGCTGCATTATGGAATCATGTCAGGCAGCCCATAGCATTAAGAAACAATACAGCAAGCCCAAGATGCTATATAAGATTCACTCTTTCATTCATTCTTCTACAGCTGTTTCATTCTAGTTGGGGATGCAGAGGGACAAGAGCTCATCTCAGAAACAATGGATGAAAACCAAGAATGAGTCTTGTGTGGGATATCAGTCCAGCCCAGGGCTCTCTCACCTGTATGGTGTATACATGCCTATAGGCAGTTTCAAGGCTCAACAGCTCCACTAATGGCATTTCCTGACATATGGAAGAAAACTCAAGCACTTACTAAAAACCTGTATGGACACAAGGAGTGCATGCAGACACATACAAAAATCACCCCAGTACAGAACTAAGCACTGTGAGTGACCAGTGCTAACTGCTGTACTACTGTACCCACACTACAGTATGTAGCAATATGTCCTAATGTAATGTTATTGTACTGGTTACTGAAACAAGTTTGAATGCTGCTAAAATATTTCTTTTAAGTTAGAATGTAAATCCAAATGAAATTTGCAGTACAGATATCCCTGCTCCTGGTATTAACCAACTAAGTCATCTTAATGATGATAAACTGCTGTTTCAGGTAGGAAGGTGTAAAGCCTTACACATAGTAGGGTACAGATTTAGTGTAAGCAGTAAAATAATAGCAGGATACGGCTGCCTTTTGTAGCAGCAAAATGATCAGGTAGCTTTCAGAATAAAGGATTTGGTCTAAGAATTGCTTACATTGCAGATGTCATGGCATGCGACCAGAAGCAGTTCTCATAGCTACAGTGTGACACTCTGTAGTTCCTGTGTGAATCCTGTAGAAATGGCTTGCTTCTGGAGGTATAAAATGCAGCAACTTCAGGTTTTCCCCATTGTGCATTTTAACTAGGTTTGCACTGATTTCTTTTCATCTGAGCTTCATGTCAGTTGTTGCTTGAGCCATGTATTTATGCTAGGCATTTGTCCACTCCAAAATAATGTTCATTGAGCTTGCCAAAATCTCTTCGTGAAGGGGGGAACAGATGTGCAAGCCAATGTTTATTGATAAGCAAATATCTCTCCAAGTCAGCAGTTCCTTGTTTACTGCAATTCTCCAAGGACAATCATTTATACACACCATCTGCTGAAGCATGCATTGCATACTACACCCAGGATAGCTCCAAAATACAATTACTGAGGCTACATGCTCTAATGCAGACTGGCAAGGCAATTATTTACTGTGTTTGGATCTTAATCACCAGGGTCCGTGTAGCTACAGCTTTGTCTCAGTTCTAGATCTATGTATATACATGCAAAAGAATGTTTTTTTTTTAACATTAGACTGCACCACAGCAAGGTAAACAGAGAAATTTACCATAAGACAGATGGCTTGATGTCCTTTTAAAAAAGGTATCAACTCAGTTCTTGCTCCCTAACAACAGATGTCAGGTGATCTAGGACCTGCAGTAATTTGTTCCAGTTTGCCATGAGAAATGGTTTCCTATTGGGACACTACAAAATATTATTTTCAGGCAAACGCAAATAAGTATCTGTAAACATCCTTCTAATTTGCTCTAATTGCTCAATTTTTACATCCCCAACACAGAAATGCATGCACTTAATGTCCATTTGTTGCTTTCTGAATCTTGGATGACTATCAAAACATTTGTCTTCATGGTACATTGTTGTCACTTGGATTATTCCTTCTGTGAAATTCTGGAGATAATGCAACAGCAATTAGGATGTTTTCTGTACACAAGGGAAGAGAAAGTAAGGACCAGTGATGGCAGTATATTTATTTATCTTCTACATTCAGCCTGGACTGCAAAGGTACTGTAATGTTTAGTGGCTTTCTGTATGTTTTGCTGATCTCTGTACTATTAAAAGTGCAGATGTGAGGATACTGAAATGTGTCATGTGCTAGATATTTTTCAAAAGCGCAGAACTTGTCACAATAACTGCAGCTAGGCTAGCTGCACTAGGAACAAGCAGAATAAAGTATGACATCCGGAGAGCAAGGCAGGATATAGATAGACCTGGAGAATCTGCAATCTGTATGCAACAAATGTTTAGTACCCACATGCTCATATACTACCACATCTTTCATTTACAGTAAGCAGTGTTTATATAATAAAGAGGCTACTTTCTGGGTGAATTGAAAACGTATTTTTCTGTGTGAGTTTTTCTAACTATACTGTTTTTAGCAGTGGTAAAATGTGAGTTGTTGTAACTGATTCCCTTTTTCTTCCTTTCATAACCTACATATGAAAGAACAAGCCACCCTAGTAAGTGCTAAGAAAATCTTAAGGAAGCATCTATTTTATTCTCTGTATCACTTACCTTTCTGGGAGGTCTGTTGTTCTCTTTTTCAGTCACTTTTATTTGCTGTGAAAGCCCCTGAGTGTATGTTTGTTTCATAGATATTAACAGCAGGTATACTCTAGTGTACTGCACAATTCATTTGCATTTGATTTTCAAATACAGGCATATATATGTAGTTATGTGGATTTTCAAAATGCCACATATCTGACACGTGATCTCCACATAGGGTCATAGGTAAGTGCTAGGCTAGCTGCCCTTGTGGACAATTTTAAACATAGCCAGTTTCCCTTCTTGTTCTTGAATTAACCTGTCTCATAGAAACTTGCCTTATGCATCCAATGTAGAAAATTATATATTACCCATAATGAGAATAACTGAGATAATACCATAGATAATTTGAGGGGATACATGCATGCGCTACAGCATTTAGGAGGTGCCTCTTCCATTATTATTACAGGGCACAGTCCTGGGGTAAATTTTCTGTTTCCCATCCATAGATACAAGTTACGATTGAATCTGCACAAGGATGTTCTTTAATTTATGTAGATGGAAGTCTTTTCAAGAGCAGCGGTATCCTCTGAGAGATATACCTGTCCCTCCAAACCATTCTGTTGATGCTGAAGAAGAGGATTAGATCCATAGACCAAGTATTTCTTGTGCCATTTTACTTGCTGAAGAGCAGAAAATCCATCAGAACTGGGTGGGAGGATGCCTTGTATGCCAGACATAGGTCACCTCTTAGCAGTCTGTTGGCTACTGAGTACAGTAGTAGGGTTTTGAGAAGGTCCATGCAGGACATCTTGTTTAGGCATTATAGCCTTTTAATAAGGTATCTCTGTGGGTGTTCCAGATGTTACATTTGTCTGGACAGATACATGCCAAAAGGAGCACTATATTCAATGACTGGCCTAATGAGGGCTGATTAAAGGGGTACAATGACAGCCCTAGATCTTGAAACAATCCTTTTGTTTATAAGTTGTGGAATATAGAAGGACTTTCTTTCAAAAATGCACACACGTTGGTCAAAAGTTAGGTCACTGTCCATGTAAGTTCCCAAATTCCAATCAACTGGGCCAACTCTTAGGAGCATATTGTAAATGTGGTAGTTCCCTAGGGCAGATGACTTCCAAAAGTATACAATATACATTTTTTTGCATATAATTTCTGTCCATGATTTTGACACCAGTTATTTATTTGGAATAAATCTTCTTGCAGGATGGCTAAGTAATTTTGGGATTCTTGACAGTTCCTTGTTTGCAGTGCTCTTCAAACTTAGTCAGCCAGAGCCCTTTAGTATTGGCTTTTACTTCAGAAAAGCATATATAAAACAGATTATGTCCCAGCACTGGAAATTGGGTGACTCCACTGGTGATCGGTCTCTTTGTGGAGGTAACTTCACCAATTTTGATTTCCTGTGTTTTATATGTGTGCCTGCTTCCAATTCAGAGGGTGACCTGTGGGGATTCACAGCTTATTTAGCTTTTCTGCTATGCCTGAGAGGGGAGTAGTGTCAAAAACTTTGGCAAAGTTGAGGTATGTACTGTGTACTATTTTGCCTTCATCAATTGCTTTTGTGTCCTTTTCAGGCAATCCATCAGGCTGAGTAAGCAAGGCCTGCCCTTGATGAACCGAAATTGAGATGAGTCCAGTGTTTGGAAGTTCCCTATGCCCTAACTGGTTAGTTTCATGAAAAGTCTTTCCATGGTCAGACTTGTGGGTCTGTAATTGCCTTGGTCTGTGGAAAATCCACCCTTATGCAGGGGAATGACTGTAGTTAATCTCCATTCACGTGGTGTAAAACCTCCATGGAGGTTGACATTGAACAGTGTTGTTAGGGGTGTAACTAAATGTTTTATGCAATTTAAGATGCATCCATGGATATTGTTATGGCCCACTGAGACAGTATTTTTAGCTCTTGCTAACACTTTTAGGACTTGGTCTTGGTATATCTTGAGGGACAGGTGGACGGGGGAGAGGAGCAGAGTTGGAGCATAATTTATCAGCTTGTAGGTTTGCTTTATCTTCAGCCTCAGTGTAGGTGGCATCATTAACAATCAGCACAGCACATTGTGCCTTGTGCTTTTGAGATTACAAACATAACTAAAAAATGCCTTGGGATTGTCTTTGGATTGGGTAGGTATTTTAGCCTCAAACTTGGCTTTAGTGGATTTTATTAAGCTCCTGAGTGTAGATTTATAGAGTCATAGTTTACTAGGCTAACAACTCGGGGGGGGGGGGGGGGGGGCTTTCTATGTCTAGCCAAGTTTTCCTGATAGAATAATGACATCCTGTATCCAAATAGGACATTGAGGCCCAGACATTTATAAACTATCTCTATCCATAAGGGACATGGGTGCCATACCCGGTGTACATTTTCCTATTACTCATCCACTTGTCTAGGTTGCACTTAAATTGGATATTAAACAAACTCAACTTCAAATGGATGGGAAGCCTGTTCCATAGGAGAGACAGTTTCTGGGACACACATATATACATACATACATATATATATATATATATATATATATATATATATATATATGTATATACACACACCACACATATATATATTATATATATATGTAATATATATCTATATAAATATTACATATACACACACACACACACACACACACACACACACACACACACACACACACACACACACACATGGCCTACTCTGACCTACGCCAAGGACCTTTGCTAATGGTGAGAGGGTTATATGTGCCCATATTGGCCAGTGTGTGCCCTCCATAAAGCCCAGCAGCCCTGGGTCAATAAGCTACTGGCCAGCTGGTGTCTAGTTGCTCAGCCTGGGTTACCTGGGATAGCTCTGTTGAGCAAAAGCTGGACATAAAAAAACAACCAACCTGCCAAACATGAACTGAGAATTGCTACACTTAGTGTAGGCTCACTGACAGGACGCAGTTTGCAAGTGGATGACATGATGATATGGAGGAGGCTGGGCATCCTATGTATCTAAGAGATGAGATGGAAGGGCAATGCAGCAAAGCCACTTGTCTTGGGACCCAGACTCTACTACTCAGAAGGGGGACAGGCTAGGAATGGTGTAGGAATTGTGTTGAAAAGGCTTCAGAAGGTAGTGATGGATATCATCAGAATTAATGACAGACTCATGGCAATCAGACTCCAGTGTAATGATGAGGCAGTATTCATAATCTCAGCCTATGCCCAACAGCAGGGTTGTGATAGTGAGGAAAAGAGTGCATTCCGACAGCAGTTGCAGGACCTACTAGATAAAGCAGGACAACATGAACTGGTGTTGAGAATGGGTGACTTGAATGCATATATCGAGACAGACAGAACAGGATATGAGGACTGCCTGGGTCCACATGGGTTGGGCAACAGGAAAAAGGAAGGAGAACCCATTCTAGACTTCTGTCTGGCAAATGACTTGATAGTAGCCAACACATGATTCAAAAAGAGAGACATTCACAGGATCACATACAAGAGTAGTCAACATGCAACTCAGGTAGACTTCCTGCTAGTAAGGAAAAGGCACTGGGGTAGAATCCATGATTGTAAAGTCATCCCTAGTGAAACAGTTAGCCCACAGCATAAACCACTAGTTGCCACAATCAGCTGCAAGCAGTGGTCAGAGAAGGTTCTAAGGTCAGCAGAGACCAGGCTGAAGACCTGGAAGTTGACATGAGAGAAAGTACAACAGTTCAAGGAATTACTCAGGAGTCTAGCTCCCCAAGAAGAGGAGGAAATAGGTGGAGTTGAGCAAGAATGGCAGCGCTAAAACAGCATATGTTAGCACTGCAGAAAAGATATATGGCCGAGCCAGGTATGGAAATAAGGTGCACAGGGAAAGCTAGTGGTGGAATGCAGAAGTCCAGGAAGTCATCAAAAGAGAGAGGGAGTGCAGGAAGAAGAGGGAAATAGAAAAAAAAAAAAACAGATCAGGCAAGAAAAGACTACTGGTTGGCTAACAAAGAAGCTAAGTAAGTAGTTGCAATAGCAAATAATAGGGCATTGGAGGCACTCTACCAACTTCTGGAAAATGGCTCAATAACTGGCACAAAGAAACTAGGTTGCAAGGCAAAGACAGAAAAATAAAGAAGATAGTCAAACACCCTTCATAAAAGATGCCAGCAATAAACTGCTCACCGGTCCATAGGATGTCAAAGGCAGATGGAAGGAGTATTTCCAGCAGTTTCTGAATGAAGAAAACCCCATAGAAGCTGTACTGCCCCAGAAACAGCCTACTATGAGAGAAGAAGAGGAACTCACCCTAGAAGAAGTAATAACAGCACTAAGGAAAATTAAGTCAGGGAAAGCAGCAGGCTCAGATGAGGTCACAGCAGATATAATAAAGATGTTGGGTCAGATGGGGAGAAATGGCTCCTGAGGGTACTAATAGCAGTGTGGAGAGAAAGGCACATCACAGATGACTGGAAAATAAGCATACTCGTGCTAGTGTACAAGAACAAAGGGGACATCCACAACTGTGGGCAGTACAGAGGCATCAAACTATTATCACTTTGCATGAAAGTTCTGGAGTGGGTGACCGATAAACAGATATCAGAGTAGTAGAATATAAGATGGGAGATAAGAAGTTCAGATTCAGATCAGGATGCATCACAAGTGACCCAATGTTTGCAGTAAGACAGATACTTGAGAAGAAGCTAGAGATGAGGAGAGAGTCCAACTAGGCATTCCAAGACTTGGAGAAAGCATATGATAAGGTCCCTAGAAAGCTGATCTGGGCAGTACTTCAGTGATTTGAAGTCCCAGAAACATTGGAAGAATTAGTGCAGGCTATGTACAAGGACCCAATGACTCAAGTATGAACCGTGTTCAGCCTTACAGAGGGGTTCCCAGTGGGAGTGGGTGTACACCAGGGTTTAGCTCTGAGCCCACTGCTGTTCATACTGGTGATGGACTACATTAGCAAACAGGTCAGAGGGAACAGATCAACAAAGCTGCTGTATGCAGACGATGTAGCTTTACAGGCAGACTCTGAGCCAGAACTTCAGCAAAGGATAAGAGAATGGAATACAAAACTGAAGGCACATGGGATGAAACTAAGCACAGATAAGATGGTGATGATGGCAACAAACTGAGGAAATGAGAAGAAGCTGAGAATAGAGATAGAAGGGAAGATAGTGGAACAGGTAAACAGCTTCATGTATCTGGGAGGGGTAGTTGAGGAGAAGGGAAGTCTGAAAGAAGAGATCAAAGCTAGAATCAGAGGGGCTGTAGCCAACTGGCATAGAGTGTCAGGTGTAGTCTATGACAGAAGAATGCTGAAGAAGCTGAAAAGTAAGGTGTACAAGGAAGTGGCATGACCAGTACTACTGTATGGCACAGAAACCTGGGCAGTAAAGGCAGAACAGTTGAAAAAGTTAGAGGTGATGGAATTGAAGTGCCTGAGAAGGGTGGTAGAATGCACTCTGTGGGACAGCCGATGAAATGAGGACATAAGAGCAGAAGCCAATGTTGCTCTGATTGCAGAAAAGATCAAAGAGATGAGATTATGGTGGTTTGGGCATGTGCAGAAAAGCAAAAGAAAATATTGTGAGGAAGATTTGGGACAGACAGGAAGAAGGTAAAGGTACACTTTAGTCATAGGTGACTCTATAGTCAGGCACACTGATGTCCCATTCACCAGGCCGAACAAGGAGAAAATTACAGTCAGCTGCCTGTGCCAGGATCCACCACAAAAAATGCACTCACTTGAGGCACTCCTTAAAATGGAGAACATTGACATCTGTGCAGTGACAGAGACCTGGTTCAAAGCTCCAGAGAGCACCCCTGCATTACCAGGCTATAATTCATATCACACCTTTCGGCCACCAAACACGGACCGAAACACTAAAGATGGAGGCATGTCCATATTCATTAAGGATATCCACACCTCCAAGCTAGTTTCTCAGCATAATGCATCCAAGATTATCCAAGTTCAACTAACTCTGGGCAAAACCGCAATCCAGATTGTAGCTTGCTACAGACCTCCTACCATGCCCCAGGATTCCCACTCCTCTTTTCTTGATACACTGGAAAATATTAAGGTACAACCCAACACTCTATTAATGGGTGATTTCAACTACCCTACCATTAACTGGGAAAACTACTCATGTACCAATTCTTTTGCTCAATGTTTTCTGAAAAATCATCAATTCCAACACCTTGGATCAACTTATCCACACCCCCACCAGGGACAGCAATATCCTAGTCCTGGTCATCACCAACATGGGTGACCGGTGTTCCACACCAGAGGTCAGCTCCTCATTGGTCAGATCTGACCACAAGCTAATCACCCCAGACATCCACATCCCGCTCCCACCCCCCCCCCCCATTAGGAAAACAACAGTAAAAAATTTCTCCAAATCCAACTTCACGCTTCTTAAGACAGAAGTGGCAAACTTCACAACACCCATGCAGATGGACAATAGAGGTACGACTGCTGAATCCTACACAAATGCACTTTATAAGCACTTACACGAGTGCATGGATTATGCTATCCCTAACAGAACCAAGATGCTATCCTCCAAAAAAAGGAAGCCAGTCTGGTGGTCTTCTGCCATAAACAACCTCTGCAACAGAAGAAAGAAACTGTTGCAAAAAAGAGTAAAATCCCATGATTGGAGGAACTCCCTGGTCAGCCTCAGTAAGAAGCTGAGATCCCTCATAAAATCCTCCAAAGCTAGTTATAAAAACAAAATTGCCACTGATTCTAAAGACAACCACAAAGTATTCTATAGCTATGTCAAGAATCTCAATGGCAACACTCAGATCTGCTCTCAGTTACAGCACAATGACACTAAATATACAGAACCAACTGATATTGCCAACATCCTGGCAGATAGGTTCAGTGCTAACTTTACCCTCCTCTCATCCCCCTAAAGGACCCATCTTTATACCGGAAGAATGCAAAGTTCCTGTAATCACGGCTGCACAGGTAAAAACTTCACTCACCAAAGCCAAGAACACAGCATCCATGGGACCTGACAACATCCCAGGCTGCCTTCTACATGGACTACAAAATGAATTGGCACCCCACCTAAGTACCATGTTCAATGATAGCCTCACCTCAGGCTTTGTGCCCATTGAATGGCGCACTGCGACAGTTATCCCACTCCACAAAGGGGGGGGGGGCACAACAGACCTCGGGAACTACCGCCCCATTAGCCTGACGAGCCTCGTCTGCAAGTCCATGGAACGTATCATAAGACATTGAAGATCTTCAAACTGTGGACCCCACACAGTTTAGGTTTGTAAAAGGCAGATCATGTCTCCTAAACCTGATAGACTTCTTTGAAGTAGTCACCAAAGCCATAGATGAGGATAAGGTGGTTCACACAGCTTATCTAGACCTCACCAAGGCGTTCGACACAATTCCCCACTCTGGAATTATAAATAAACTCAGTAAACTAGGCATAAATCCCTATGTCACAAGATGGGTTGCCAACTGGCTTACTGACAGAACCCACACTGTGAAAGTAGCAGACTCCAAATCAGATTTCAGACCAGTGACAACTGGAGTACCACAGGGTTCAGTCCTGGGTCCTCTCCTGTTTGGTATCTAATTCTCTGAAGTACAGGCTAACACAGAAGGTCTTTGGCTAACTAAATTCACAGATGACTGAAAACTAGGAGCCATAATCGAAACTCCTAATGATGTGGACATCCTACAAAAGGGCCTCACTGAGACAGATGCCTGGTGTCAAAGACATGGTCTCAAGCTCAATGCCAAAAAGTTCATTGTCATCCCCTTTGATAAAAACTCTGTACCCATGAACTACAACATAGGTGGTAGTCTACTTAACACCGAAAGTGTGATAAGAGACCTTGGGACACAGGTGGACAGTAGTCTCTCCTTTGATAATCACATCGCCATAGTGGTCAGGAAATCCTTCTACATGGCACACCTTATCACAAAAGGTTTCTCATCCAGAAAAAAAGAGGTCATTGTTCCCCTCTACTCATCACTCATTAGACCCATTATAGAGTACAATGCCCCTTTTGATATGTACCTCACAAGACATCTACAACAACTGAAAGGCCGGAAAAATACCTCACAAAGAGGATTACTGGCCTCAAACAGATGCCTTACGCAGACCGTCTCAAAAAACTCCAGCTTTACTCAGTCTCATATCGCCTACTCAGAGGCAATCCCTGCCTAACATACAAAGCTATGTAAAACCCAGAGCTGTTGGACATGCTCCACTTAAAGAAATCCCAGTCCCTCCGAGCTACACACTCTAGGGACCTAAACCTTGTCACCACAATAAACAGAACATGCTGGAGGGATAGATTCCTGTCCCAGAGACTTCCCATACTCTTGAACAGACTACCTGTCTATGTCAAACAGAGCTCCTAATTAGCACTCTTCAAGAAAAATCTTGATGATTGGAGGGGTAATAATAAATTCACCCCGGGGATCACTTCTGTGGTTCTGCTTGACAGGGGCACAGGGAAATCATTTTCTTGGGTGGTGAAAGTTAGGGTACCTTTTTGGCTAGGCTTGTATAGGCTCTAGGGCCAATAGCCTAGTACCTACCTATGAACCTATGAAACTATAATGCATGCACTCAAGTCACTCCACAACAAGTACAAATATAACTCTGACATTGTCCATGTTGGAGTGAATGAGTTGAGATGTACCTCCCTGGACTACATGAAAAGAGACATGGAAGACCTCTCGGATCATGTGGCCCAGGCAGGTATGACCCTAGTCCTGAGTAGCATCCTGCCTTCACCCAGAATGATACCATAATATAAGGACAAAATGATTCACTTCAACAATTGGCTAAGCTTCTGGTGTTATTCAAAGGGGATCCAGTATCTGTCTGCCTGAGATGACATGATCAACAGACCATGATGATTTGCCAGAGATGGTCTGCACCTGTCATCCCTGGGATTCAGGTTACTGGCTAAGACTCTTGCCACCCCTATAGTGCCTTTTTTAGGCAAAGTTCAAAGGACAAAACCACCACCGTAACAGGAACAAGCATGCAAATTCTGAAGGTAATGCTACTCAATGCTAGAAGCCTGAACCTAAAATGCACTCTCTCGAGGCACGTCTAAAAATGGAGAACATCAATATCTGTGCAGTAACTGAGACCTGGTTCAAGGCCCCAGAGAGAACCCCTGCAATACCAGGCTACAACTCTTACCACACTTTTCGGCCACCAAACCAGGACCGAAACACTAAAGGTGGAGGAGTGTCTATATTCACAAAGGATATTCACACCACCTGGCTAGTTGCCCAACACAATGTGTCTGAAATTCTCCAGGTGCAACTAACACTAGGTAAGACTGCAATCCAAATTTATCTTGCTACAGATCACCCACCATGCCCCAAGATTCTCACTACACCTTTCTAAGTATACTGGAAAATATTAAGATACAACCAAACACCCTAATACTGGGTGATTTCAACTACCCTGCCATTAACTGGGAAAACTACTCATGTACCAACACCTTTGCCCAGCGGTTCTTGGAATTCATAAATTCCAACACCCTGGATCAACTAATCCATAGCCCCACCAGGGGCTCCAGTATCCTACACCTAGTCATTATCAACATCGGAAATCGATGCTTCACACCTATGGTCACCCCCTCGTTTGTCAAGTCTAACCATAAGCTAATCACCCTTAACATCCACATCCCACGCCCCAGTAAGGAAACCTTCATAAAAAACTTCTCCAAAGCCACCTTCATACTACTCAAGTCAGAAGTGACAAACTTCATGACATCCATGCAGATGGGAACTGAAAGTTCGACTGCCGAATCCTACACTAAGGCACCGTGCAAGCACATCCATTCATGCATGAATCGTGCCATCCTAAATAGAACCAAGATGCTCTCCTCCAAAAACAGGAAGCCAATCTTATGGTCCCTTGCCGTAAACAAACTTTACAAAAAAGGAAGAAACTGTTGCAAAAAAGAGGAAAATCCCAGGATGCAAAAAACTCCCTTACCAGCCTCAGTAAGGAGCTGAGATCCCTCATAAAATCCTCCAGAGCTAGTTATGAAAATAAAATTGCCAAAGATTCCAAAGACAACCACAAGGCATTCTATAAATATGTCAAGAATCTAAACGGCAATGCTCAGATCTGCTCTTAGCTACAACAGAATGGCATTAAATATACTGATCCCAAGGATATTGCCAATATCCTGGCAGATCAATTCATTGCCAACTTCTCCCCCTTCTTACCCCCTAAATGGCCCATCTTAGTACTGGAAGATTAGCAAATTCTGGTAATAATGGCCACACAGGTAAAAAACGCACTCTTCAAAGCTAAGAATACAACATCCATGGGACCAGATGACATCCTGGACTGTGTACTACATGAACTACAAAATGAACTGGCACCTCACCTAAGTGTCATGTTTAATCATAGCCTCACCTCTGGCTTCGTGCCCACTGAGTGGCGCACAGCTACAGTTATCCCACTCCACAAGGAGGTATTCACCTTAGTCTGACTAGCCTGATCTGCAAGGCCATGGAACGTATTATCATGGAACGTATAAACAAAGACATTGGCAAACTTCAAACACTGGACCCCACCCAGTTTGGGTTCATGAAGGGCTGATCTTGTCTCCTGAACCTGATTGACTTCTTCGAATCAGTCTCCAGAGCTGTGGATGAGGGTATGGCAGTCCACACAGACTATTTGAATCTCGCCAAGGCCTTTGACACCATGCCCTACTCTGGAATCATAGATAGATTTACTAAGCTGGGCATTAATCCCTACATCACTCGATGGGTTGCCAACTATCTTACTGACAGAACTCTCACTGTAAAACTAGCCGACTCCAAATCCAACTCTAGACAAGTGGCAAGTGGAGTACCTCAGGGTTCAGTCCTGGGACCGATCTTGCTTGGCATCTACTTCTCTGAAGTGCAGGCCAACACTAAGGGACTCTGGCTAAGAAAGTTCGCAGATGACTGCAAACTGGGAGCCATTATTGAATCCCCAAATGATGTGGATACTTTTCAAAAGGGCCTTACAGAAATAGATGCTTGGTTCCAGAGCCATGGGCTCAAGCTCAATGCCAAGAAATGTACAGTTATCCCCTTTGAGAAAAAACATGTACCTGAGAATTACCACATAGGTGGCAATACACTAAACACTGAAAGTGTCATAAGAGACTTAGGGACACAGGTGGACAGTGGTATCACCTTTGATAACCACATCGCCACAACAGTCAGGAAATCCTTCTATGTGGCACATCTCATCACTAAGGGCTTTTCATCCAGAAAAAAGGAGGTCATTGTCCCACTGAACTCATCCCTCATTAGACCCATTATAGAATACAATGCCCAGTTTGGTATGTACCTCTCAAGACATCTGTAACTACTGGAAAGGCTGCAGAAATACCTCACTAAAAGAGTCACAGACCTAAAGCAGATGCCCTACACTGACTGCATTAAAAAACTCCAGCTATACTCTGTTGCTTATCATCTACTCAGAGGCGATCTTTGCTTAACATACAAGGCCATGTCAAACACAGAGCTGTTGGACATGCTCCACTTAAAGAAATCCCAATCCCTCAGAGCCACACACTCTAGGGATCTAAACCTTGTCATCACAATAAACAAAACATGCTGGAGGGATAGGTTCCTGACTCAGAGACTTCCCAGTCTCTGGAATAGACTGCTCATACATGTCAAGCAGAGTGCCTCTTTGGCCCTCTTCAAAAGGAACCTTGACGATTGGATGGGAGAAAGGAAATTCACCCCGGAGATCATTTCAGTCGCCCTGCTAGACAGGGGTCCAGGGAAGTAAATAGTGTGGGAAGAAATAGCCAGGGAATTGTTATGGGTAGGCTTGTATAGGCCTTAGGGCCGATAGCCTAGTACCAACCTATGAACCTATAAAAGAAAGTGAGGACATCCAGCAAAGAGGTGGATAGATTGTGTGAAAGTAGATCTGCAACAGTCAGTCATGAGTTTTGAAGAAGGCAGGAGTGTTGCACTGAATCAAGAGAGTTGGAGACAATTAACACGATACCCTGACCCCATGTAGAAAAAATGGGAAAAGCTGATGATAATGATGATGATGATGATATAGTAAATTCTATATACCATTTATTTTTGTTAGAGCGTTGAATAAGCTCTCTTAATTCATCCTTATCATAAGTCCACATCAACTAGCAGTCATTCAAATGCCTTCACCATATAAAGATAGCATGCAAATATAAACTGAGTCTAGAGTTATATATCAGGGGTCTAATTCCAAAATGCTTACTCTCAGTGTAAGCGACTTACTCTGGTATATTAAACTGGAGTAAATTCACTTACTCTGAAAGTAGGTCTTTTGGACTCTGGCCCCTAGTGCAAGCCTGTTTATAGGCCTTACACCAAAGTAAGTCATTTACATCAAGATTAAGTCTTTCGGACTCAGTTCAGCCTTACACCAGAGTACATCACTCGCATGTAACCCACGAAAACATCAACATTTATGGGGACAAAAAAGCCCCCCGTAGCAGTACCTTTAACTTGCAAGTGACCTTGCTCCTTTATAGCAAAATTAATTTTTAATACATGTTCAGCAATACATAGAAAAAATGTATTAAACCCTGTATCAAAAATGTTTGGCTCTATCTGAACTAAATTCTAGTACATCCAAGCAAACCCAATGTGGTATACTAGTGTACAAAGATTTACCACATAGAGTGCATATGTACTTCATAGGTTACGACTATAAATTTTCTACCAGTTTCAAAAGGTAGGCTGAGTCTTGCAAACTAGATTTCACCACAGTCAGTAAAGGTTTTAAATAAAATGTTTTAAAAAAAGCAGGGAATAGCTATGTTAAAGACCCTCTTCCTGCTACAGTAGGTCTCTCAGGATGCATTTATCTTTGGAAACAAAAATATTGTGGATATAGCTCTTTAAATGAATACTGTTAGTAATACCTTCCTCTAAGACAGTTTTATAAATTATCAGTTTCTACTTTAAACCTGCTGGTAGGATCCAACACCATTGTTTGGTAATATCTACCAACATTAAGCTTCCTGGTAATACCTGTCAGTGTCCAACAAAACCGCATTCCCTCCTTTGCTGACAATTATTACTGTAACATTTATATTATTTCATAAGCATTTCAAACACAATATTTTCCCTTACACAGGTTTTCTGCCTCTCTCTTTTTAAATTCCAGATGCTTAAAAGTTCAAACCTTTAAGCACTGCCTTCTCAAATAATGAAACAGATTTAAAAACTGATGGCTGAAACCTAGATTTCTTAAAACAGAAATCTGTAGGTCATCCAGTTCAAATAATTTCATTGTTTTTAAATAAACAATTCGATGTTCAGTTTTTGACACAATGTTTTTACACTTATCACACATTGATATTCTAATATTACAGTTGTAGGTGTTAAATTAAAAACAAAGCAAATGTATCTCATTATCAGCAGATGAATAACTGGAAAAGTAATGCATCAAATTATTATAGGAAATCATCTGTGCACTGGTATAAATTTCTGGAACAGATGAAATATTTCTGTTCCCTTCTTATGTCTCCTGCCCCCTCCTCCTCCGATTTTCTGAAAGGAATATTTCTCTCTGACCATTCTTATTTTTAAGTTTGCAGTGATGAATGGCAACATTCATGATTCATTTCAGTCACTGAAGAAGTAAATCTTTAGTAAAATTGTCAGATAACTCAGAGAATCACAAAATAGCACATGGATTTTGTAAAGAAGATTTTTTTACTTTCTAAAATATCATTCTTGGAAATCCGTTGCACTTCATCTACAAAACATATTGATACCTTTTAGAAAGGCATCAAGTGAACTTTTTATTTATCTGATAATCCTGCATGCCCCTTTTATGTTTGTTCATTTTTTTTCTTATTTTTGTAATTCCTTCTCTAAATTGTTCATTAATGCTTCGTAGAAATCTAACCATTCATCAGATTAGTGTTGTTGCAAAAATCATCTGCTCTCACTATAAGACTGACCCAATTTTCTGTAATATAATAATTTGCCTATCATAAAAATCAGCCAATATCTGTAAAACAGCATAGAACCTGCCTGTTATACTGTCTGATACTTTTTAAAAAGAATGTCATTAGGCTCTATCATACTGGGTTCAAGAATCACTCATAAATCTCTCAGTATAATTTACAGTTTTATATTGGCTTTCAGCAACCTCTGATGGCAGACAAGACTTATTTATTTATTTATTTTATTTTATTTTATTTTACATTTGTTAACTGGGGGTGTCTGACTGAGCCAAAAAGGCCCTTTTTCAGCAGAGGCCCTGGGAGAAAAGCTCCACATAGAAAAATTACAGATACATTTAGTTATTTAGACATGATCGGTATACACACAAATTACAAAATACATGTTTTTACAGTGGTATGCAGCACATCAACAGTTACAGTGGAGAGAAGAAACAACAAAATATTAATTAAAAAAAAAAGGTAATTAATGGATTTGTGGTATACAGCTGAAATTTGGAACATAGGTAGAATACATACATAGTACACAGGTACAGTACATACATTGTAGATTAGCCAGTGTTTGTGAGTAAGACTGAAAACTATTATCAAGTACTAGGCTTGCCACCCCTCCGTTTTTTTTCCGGACTATCAGGAAATCAAACTGATTCTCCGGTATTCTGGAAAACACTGTACAAACTCCGGTATTCTGTTTCAAAAAGGAAACAGACTATCGGAGTTTGTAAATCGGCTGATTTACTATGCTTTTTTTACAGAAAAGCATAGTAAATCAGCCAAAAGCAGGCGGCGGGAACGAAAAAAGAGGGCGTTCCCGTTGAGTGATGCTGTCCTGACATCACAAAATAGGAGGTATGTTGGCGGGAGAGGGGGTGGGGGTGGGCGGGGTTACTGGTGACATGAGGGGCGTGGCTTTGCTCCGGTTTTAGCCGTGAAGGAATGTGACAACCCTATCAAGTACTCTAGGTTTAGTATGTGTACCTTATCCACTTTCACTAGCCTGGGGAGCAATCATGGCACTGCCAACTTTGCTTGAGATGTTGGCTGATGAGGTCTTTAAAGGAGGCTTTTGATGATGTGTTTTGAATGCTAGTGGGGATAGAGTTTCATTTTTTAGCCACTGAATGACTATATAGTGCATCTCCAAAGCTATTGTAGCTGTTGGTGACTTCTAGTAGTAGTTTGCTTGATGATCTAAAAGGCCTTTTGGCTGAGTGATGTTGTCCTAGGTTTTTGAGGGCAGGACACTTATTGGGGAGATAACAGGTAGAATGACAGAGGCAGAGCTGATTGTAGGGTAGGAGGTTGGGTAGTCCAGGTCAGTGGAGCTGTCTCAAAGCAGTGCAGTGATGACTTCTATATGAACAATTTGCAGCAAAGCGGGCAATTCTGTTATAGCAGGCTTCCATTTTGCTTAGTTCAGTTTTGTTGAGATTAGTCAGAATGGGAGATGCATAGAGTAGGGTGGATAGAAGTTGGGAGCAAGCAATGGCTGATCTTGTGTTTTTGGTAAGAAATGGTTTGATACGGTAGAGTGATCCCAGTTTGGCATGTACTTTTTTAATAGTTAAGTTGAGATGACTATCAAATTTTTTCTTAAGTTTTAAGAAGCCACAGACAATTCTTTAAAAAATAATAATCAGTGGTGACATATTGTGTTACAGACACTTTTTGGACAATCTCAGAGAAATACTTTCATTCACATAATTTCACCCTTGTAGAGTGGCACGATTTCAGCCTCCCAGTCTGAGATGCCAGTGATATAGCAAACACTGTAATGATTGTTTTCAGGGCTGTGAAAGGATTCTTAGGACTTCCATATGAAACCTTTTAGTCCCTAGCTCTTATTTCTCTTACTATTCTTAGGTTATGTTCTACACTCTAGTCTTTGATGTTACTAACTATCTACTTCTCCCCATTTCTCCTCTCCACCACCCAAGATATAGTCATCCCCACTTATGCATGTTCCTGTTTGTTTGTGTTAACAGAAGCAAATAAGTCATTAAAAAATCTCATCTTGCTAATTATCTTCTATTATGACCATAAGTATATCCAGGAATTTTGAAACTCAAGTCTATGTTTAACCACTGAATAACATTTCCATTGAACTGTTAAATATCAAACCGTAACCACTGAATGTTCATTCAGCGAACATTAGTTTTTTTCATCAGGGAAAATAACTAGCTTGAAAACAAGAAATGTCCAACCAAATAAAACTAATCCAACACCAGCAGTTATGAAATATGAGCACTTTCATCTCTTAAAAGAGACTTCATTAGATAATCATCTGTTTTAAGAGACGAAAGTGCTCATATTTCGTTCTGCCAAATTATGTTTATTAAATTTTGAATCGACCTTGGCTGCTGGCGTTGGATTAGTTTTATAAAATAACTAGCTTGCTAGCAGTTCCCCATCTCACAAAACACGGCATTTCAAACCTAACCAAGTGGAGAGTTTTGACCTACACTCCCCCAATGTGGGGGTCTTTACCCCCAACACCCCCCTAACTATATATACCAACTCCGAGACTGCACTACATTTGGGAAAAGTGCAGACAGGAAAGTGTTGACCTACTTTCCCATTTCCTGAAATGAACATTCACTGAATGAACATTCGATAGTTAGGGTTCAATGTTTAGCCATTTGATGGAAATGTTACCGACGGTTAAACATAGATCTTCTCCTTTCATCACATGTGCAACATATCCAAATCCCAGAGAGTTCATGTCACTGGGGTAGTATATCTTTTGATTACTGGACTTGAGAAAAAAAAAACTCTTCAAAATCACAAGCTAAGTTAAGAAAAAAGAATTGAAGAAAGAAAGGAAGAAAATTTATGAACAGAACTTTATACAGTACCATTTTTTAAATTAAATTCTATAGTATTTCAGTGATAAAAAATAAATAAAGTGTTAAAGTATATTCCATCATGTACATGGAACAATAGAATATGCCTGTTTAAACCCATGGTTATGACCACTCCCCCACCCAGCAGTTTGGCAAAGTCTGTCTGTACCCTCTTTCTGTAGACCTAAAGAAGTCCTTAGTCTATTGTTACCATGTGGAGAGTTAAATTTGTACCATAAATTTCATAACGTAGCCTAAACTGCAGTCATTCCACTGGGGTTGTTCATTTGCTGAAGGTGATTTTGCAAGTTTATAAACATTCTGTGAGGCAGGGATACTAAATCAGAGCTCATAAGTCAGTGGGTTTACTGCTCATATGTTGTAATCCTGAGAGACAGTTGTTGATCTCAATAGAATGTGAGCAGAAACTGAAAGTATAGCCCAGGGCAGTCAGCCTGAATACTTGCTGAATGTGTTTTTATCACTTACAGCCTTTCCCTCTCATTCTCTCGGGACAGTCTTCTGTTCCTGATTGAGCACATTTCACTGCTCAGCATTTGAAATGCAACCGAAAGAACGAAAGAAAGACAGAAAGAGAAAAATCTTATATATGGCTGGTAGGGAAACTGACAGCACTTTAATTCTGACACTTAAAATCTAAGGTACTTTCTCTAAAGATTAAACTTATCTCAACCATCAATCACCAGTCTGCAATGACTTTATTCTTTAATAAGAGGCTTTTAATAAATTAATTGTTTTCTGCTGCCCAAACTTTTTGAGTAACACTTTTTAATCTCCAGTGCTTTTAATGCTTAACATTGAAGCATAAAACTGCAAGATAGATATTGCTCTACAGTAAGCACATTGATAAACTGACTTCAGTTTGTTTCCTAATATGTTATGGTACTGTGACTGTAGCTTGAAAGCTACAAACTAAGTGGTAAGTGTATGCTTATGCAAGTGTGAGTTTATGTCTGTGAAATCCAGCCTGCATTGTGTTTCATTTTTTGAATGCGTTTTTAATGAAGATGTCTGTGTAACTTTAAACTCTTTGTAGATATTCCCTGAGGCAGGACTATATATTCAGAGTTTCCACAGATATATTACAGTTTGTGCGGACATGCAAAGGTGTCGGCCTACACAACACGAATGACCAGAGGGCTGGTGTTGGAAGAATTAATCAAACTTTACTCTTAAAATGATTTTGGATTTGTAGATTAACATTAAGTGTTAATTCATCTGAATATGAAATGTATGACTGTGATTAGTGTAACATCAAAGTTCTAGATCTGTTAATCTGATTGAAATTGAGATATATTGTACATTTTTGTTAAAGGAATTAAAAGCAGAAATCTGTGTTTCACCTTCAAAACAAAAGGTTTGAAGCTTTTGTATTTTTTTAAGCAATAAGTATTTTAATATGTTTATATTAGTTTGTGAAGCTGTCAGTTGTTTTTATCATGCTGAGAAGTTATACATCGCCTTCTTGTGGTTGGTGTAGCTGTTGCTTTTTTGTTCCATTGTGGCTATTAAATTATTTGGTTAATGTCTAGTTCTCTCTCTCTCTCTCTGATGAATACTACTAACATTTTTTTTTCACTAGAACATTATTTTTTTATTTTTAGTAATGAGGTATTGATTATTCAATCTTAAAACAGATCCCACTGATTTTGCAGCTGTGGAGCATTAAATATTTGCCCTTAGAAGCTCTTACTTTGGTCACACATAATGTTATGTGAAACATATCATGTATGTCTTTCAGGGAGCTAGTTATTGGGTATTTTATGTCCTATAACACTATTTTCACCATCAGTTTCAGTAAAACTTCATGCTTTAAGACATGCATCTCTTTCTCTTCACTTGGCAATCCTTGATGACACGTATGATATTTGTTTGCATATACAAAATGGTATCAAAGAAAGGCCCTGCAGATGTATGGTGTCAAAATTAAACTTATTTGATATCAGAAGCCACATTTCCATTGTTCTCCATGTTTTGGCTGCCTCTAAAGGTCTGCCAACCAATGGGTTCACCAAAGAGACTTCTTTTCTATCACATCCATGTAAAATGGAAGTCCAGCTCAGTATTGGTTCAACTTTTTATATTAGCCAAACATGTGAGTTGGCACAAGTTACAATAAAAGCAAAGACATAGGGCCGGATTCACGAAGGCTGGCACGGAGTCTAAGAGTAGAGTAAGACTCCAGCCAGCCAACATGTCTGCCGAGCAATCCAGGAACAGCCGGCAGGGGTGTGCATGAGAGCTCCTAAAACGACTCTTGTACGGACAGTGTTAGGTTATGCAAATTACCTCATTTGCTGCTGAAAGCTATGCAAATGAGGTAAATTTGTGATCCAGGAGACACTAACCTGTCCAAGTAAGAGTAGTGTTATTTGCAGAAATGTACTCGGTTGGCAACTGAGTACCATTCTGCAAATAGCAAAACGTAGCTATGACAGCTCCAAATAAAGGATGCATCCAGTTGAGGAAGCATGCCAATGGCCAAATATACAGCCATTGGCATTTTTATCTGTTGCAAAATAATAAAAAATATATTTTTTTCCTCGATCTCCGATGTTGAAGTGTAGAGCAGCACCGCGCAAACGTGCAGCGCTCTAAAAACCAGAAAAAAAAATAAAAGCCAAAAATAGGCATTTTATTCAAAATATTCATCTGCCATGCAGGTGAATGGCAGGCTGAAGATAACATGGCTACTAAGTTGTGGTTGCTAAGGGGGGAAGCTCAGTCTGAGAGATGTAACCAAGCATTAGTAGGCAATCCTATGCAAATGAATATAAGGATAGTGAATCCCAATTTTCCCTGCCATGTAAACCATGTCCCTAGAGTGTAAGAGTAGGATTAGGGGAGTAACAGAGTAGAAGATAGGTGACATCATGAGGGGGTATGTATCCAAAAGACTGTAAGCTTATTGGAACAGAGTGGCATGTGTTTGCTGTGAGTTACTCAGGACTGGAAGAGGCATGTCTACAGTTGTCTAAACTGAAACCCAGATACCGAAGGTGCATGCCGTGGCTATCACAAAAGTTTCTTGCAAAGCTGCTTAGACTGTGTGCGCATGTGCGCGCGCCTGTAAACCCGTCTACGCCTGTGTGCACGTGTGTGCACCTGTGTAAGCCTGTGTAAGGCTGTCTAAGCCTGTATGCACGAATGTGCACTTGCCTAAGCCTGTGTAAGCTTGTGTAAGCCTGTGTGCACGCGTAAACACTCGTGTGCACGTGTTTGCGCTTGTTTGCACGGCGCTGACCCTTGTGGAAACAGAAAGGGGAAAAGGAAGGAAAACAAGTAGTAGGAAGTTAACCAAGGAGAACTAGCAGAGCTGCCAGGTGAAATCAATCAGAATCAGCCAATTACAGAGGCAGTACACTAGCCCAGCCCAGCCCAGCACTTAAAACTCTGCAAACAACGTTCCTCCATGTTTTTATCAGAAACACTGCAACACTGCAGTCTACAAAGAGAAGTGAAAACTTAAAAAGCTTAACTGAGACAAAATAATGTTAGAGGCTGCCATTGCTATTATAAGGTGACATGTGCAAGATGCTGAGGGTGGTGCCATTGCGAATGCTGCTGAGCAACCCACAGTGAGGAGACGGAGAAGAGTGTACAGACCCAGGGTAACCTACCAGGGGCTACATGAGCTGGAGATAATGGAGTGCTATAGAGTGGACAGAGACCTCCTGCAGCAAATTGTTGAGCTGTGCAGACCACATCTCACACACAGAACCAACAGACAGGAACCCATCCTAGTGGAAACCAAGGTATGTATTGGCCTAAGAATACTAGCAACAGGTACCTTACAGAGACCAACTGGTGATATGATGGGGATTTCACAGGCATCAGCATCCAGGGTACTGCATCAGTTCCTGAATGCCATGTCAGCACATGTCAGTGATCATGTATATTTCCCCAATTCCCATGAGGTATTGGCCAGCAAAACGCGTCTCTTCCATCAAATAGCAGAATACCCTGAGGTAGTGGGTGCAATTGACTGCACACACATACACATCAAAGCACTAGCTGGTCAGTGGGGTAGGGCCTACATCAACCACAAGGGCTTCCACTCCATCAACTGCCAGGTCATGTGCAATGCACAGGGCATAATACTGAATGCGTGTGCTGGCTGCCCTGGAAGCTACCACGATTCTCATATCTGGCATCTGTCGCAGCTGTACCAGACATTTACCAATGGGGACATCCCGGATGGTCACCTAGTGGGGGATGCTGGATATGCACTGGAGCCGTGGCTGATGACACCCATCAGAAATGCACACGCACCTGAACAAGAACTCCATAATGAGGCACACACACAAACACGAAATGTAATCGAGCATGTGTTTGGGATGCTCAAGTCATGGTTCTGGTGCATGGACACATCTGGTGGAGCCTTGCAGTACTCACCAACTACATGTACCCAAATTGTCATGGTATGTGCCATGCTACACAATATGATCCTGCAAAAACAGCTGCAGCAGGAACAGCATGGGGCAGGGCCAAACAGCCCCCTACCATTGCCATGGCCTGCACAGGCACAGCGTGACTCGAAGGAGGAACAACCTGAGCCTGCCCCAGGCAGAAGGAGGCGTGCCCAGTATGCCTTGGCCTTGGCAAAGAGGCAACGCATAGGACATACACTGGGTCAGTAGGAACCCTGGAAATGATACCTCTCTCTGACTCGCACATAAAATAAAAGGGATGCCTAACTTGACACTACCTGTTTCCAAACATGTATAGTGAGTGTAGTATGTGCATCCAACATAGGCAGCCCTGCAGCACCACCTGAGGCATGATTGCCATGTTTTAAGCAATATAAAGCAGTGCTAAGCAGCATTTACCAATATTTAGTATATGTAAACAAAATTGCTCGTGCTAACTAGCGCGTCGGGCAACATTGAGCAATGTTGGGCAAGGTCGGGCAGAGATGAGCAAAGTCAGTTAAACATGCTCATATTTGCTTTACTGTTCCTTAAGCAGTCTGGTCTGCCCAGCATGAAAATAAAAAGCAGTGACAGGGCTCGATCCCAGGATATTGTGCACTATAGTCACAGTACTGAACCACTAAGCCATGATAGCATTTCAGTGGCACAGACACAGCAGGACAATTGTACACTAATGCAAACACAAAGAAATGCTGTATCATGCCCCTAAAGAGGCAAATGGGTAGCCTCCCCTACACGCCTAGGCAGACAGAGTACATCAGACCAGGCAGTGTGATGTGGGTTGTGTAGGCTATGAAGTCGCAATCTAATATACGTGACATTGGACGCTAAGATCTGTAGTACAGTAATATGCCTCAAGCCAGTATGATAGGCAACAGTACAGTCTGAAATGGTGTACATAGCAGTGCAGGCATAGCAAATGTGCATAAGTGTCAGGTGAAACCTTCATCCTATGTACACCCACAGTAACAATCAGATGTGCCCCCGGGTAGAAATGTACAAAGAATAGCTGCCCCCCCCCTGTATGTAGAAATGTAGATAAGTCTATGCAAAGTGTCTCATGGAAGCCCTGCAGGCACAGCATGATCCCTGTTGATCTATGACACAAAGGTGAGCCCTGCTGTAAAAATACAACTTGATTTTCCATACACATACAGTATAAATGTCTATACCAGGCATGCTCACACACTCCAACAAATGTAGTGGATTTCATTCAGCATCACACTGAAAGGTCATATTGGGCATGCTCACACACTTAAAGAAACGAAGCAAATGTCAGGCAGCATCATACTGAAAGGTCATACTGGGCATGCTCACACACTTAGGCTAAATACGGATGTGATAATAAGGGATCTATGGACAAATGTGTATAGTCATCTCTACTTCCAGAAACACATTCACAAAGTGGTCAGAAAATCATGCTATGTGTTCACACAAACTGCCAAGGTCTGTGCATGTAGGTCAAAGGAGGTACCAACTACTCAGCAGTCATCAAACCTGTCAGAGAGCACCACAACACACTTGCGATTAATCTGACTAGGCACGTTCAGCAGCTAGAAAGCCCAATGAAGTACCTTAACAAGAGGATTACTGGCCTCAAATAGTTGCCCCATGCAACAAGACTGAATGTAACCCAATCTGTACTCTGTTGCATACTGTCTACTCAGGAGATCTCTGCCCAACAGACAGGTCCATGTCATGGTTACACTCAGATCTGTTCTGAGTTACAGCTCAATGGCACTAAATGTACAGAGCCAACTGATATTGCCAACATCCTGGCAGATAGGATCAGTGTTAACTTTACCCCCTCTCACCCATGAAAGAGCACATCTCTATAATGGAAGACTGCAAAGTTGCTGTCATCATGGCTGCACAGGTAAAAAACACTCTCCAAAACCAGTATCACAGCAGCCATGGGACCAGATAACTTGCCAGGTTGTGTAGTATCTACTTCCCTGAAGTAAACATTAACATGGAAGGTCTGTGGCTACTGAAGTTTCCAGAGGACTGCAAACTAGGAGCCATAATTGTAAACACTAAAGATGTGGACATCCTACAAAAGGGCCTCACTGAGACAGATGGCTGTTGCCAAAGCCATGGGCTCTAGCTCAATGCCAAAAGGTGCACTGTCATCCCCTTTGTTAAAATCTCTGTAGAGAAGAACTCAACATAGGTGTTTGTATACTTCACACTGAAAGTGTGACAAGAGACCTTGGGTCACAGGTGGACAGTGGACACAACTGTGATAATCCCATTCCCACAGTAGTCAGAAAACCCTCCTATGTGGCAGACCTCATCACAAAATGTGTCTCATGCAGAATAGAAGAGGACATTGTTCCCCTCTACTCATCACTCACTAGAACTATAATAGAGTACAACACCACTTTTGCTATGTACCTCACAAGACAACTACAACAACTGGAAATCCTGCAGCAATACCTCACAAAGAGCATTAGCGGCCTGAAATACATGCCATACACAGACCATCTCAAAATGCTCCATCCGTACTCCCTTGCATATCGCCTCCTCAGAGGTGTTCACTGCCTAAAATACAAAGCTATGTCAAACACAGAGCTGTTGGACATGCTCCACATAAAACACTTACAATGCCTCTGACCTTCGGACCCAAAACCATGAGTGAAATACAAAAGGAAGGGGTGTAACCATTTACCTTATGGATACCCACACCTTTAGGTTAGTGGCACAACATGAGGCCTTGGAGACCATGCAAGTGCAACTAACATTGGGCAAAGCTGCTCATCAGATTGTAGCCTGCTACAGATCACGTACCTTGTCTCAGGAACCTCACTCAGTATTCCGGAGAACAGTGGAAAATATAAAGGTCCTATAAAACACCATTATATGAGAAGATTAGAACTACCCAAACATTGAGTGGGAGAATTACTCATGTACAACGTCCTTTGCCCAATGTTTCCTAGAGTTTAAAAACTCTAACACCCTGGAACAGCTGGTCACCATGCCCACTAGAGGTGACAACATACTGGACATGATCATCACCAACATGGGGTACCAGTGTTCCACAACAGAGATAAACCCCTCGCTTGTAATATCAGATCATTAAGTAATCACACTGGACATCCACACCCCCCCCCCCACCCAGTCAATGAAACCACTGTGAAGACATTTGCAAAAGCAAACTGCACACTTTCCAAGACCAAAGTGGAACGTTCCAAAGTCCTCTTGCTATAGGATAATGGTATACAATCGGCAGAATCATTTACAAGTGCATCCTATGAGCATCAACAGGGATGCATGGAATGAGACATCACAAATAAAACCAAGATGCACTCCTCCAAAAATAGGACAACAATCAGGTGGTTGTTGGCCATAAATAAGCTAGACAACAGAAGGAGGAAACAAACACATGATAGAGCCAACTTCACTAAAGGAAAGGCATCACTGATCATTATTAGGAAGAAACAATGATCACTCATAAAATAATCCAAGGACATTTTCTAAAGACAAATAGCCAAGGAATATAAGAATAACAACCACAAAGCCTTCGGTAGCTATACCAGACATGTAGGTGTCAACTTCCAAATATGCTGTCAGCTACTGAAAAATGGAAAGAAATACACCGAACCAACTTTCATTGCCCACATCCAGGGGGACAGGTTCAGTGTAAACTCTCCCCCATCACCCCCAAAAGGGCCTGTGTCCATCACAGAAGGATGCAGAGCCCCAGACGTCATGGACATGCAGGTAAAGATAGCCCTCACCAAAGCTAAGAACACAGCATCAATGGGACTAGATGGTGTCCCAGGCTGCGTCTTACACTAGGCCCAAAAGGAACTACACCCTCACCTACATTTACTGTCCAGACTCAAGCGTACCACAGGCTATGTACCCAAAGAATGGCATACACTAACAGTCATCCAGCTCCACAAATGGGGTGCCACAACAGAACCTGGAAACCATTGCCCAATATGTCTACTCAGCCTGGTCTACAGAGCTATTGAGCAAATTGTCATGGAACCCATAAACTGAGACATTGGAGACCTCCAGACACTGGACTCTACACAACTTCACCTTGTTAAAGGCAGATCCTGGCTCCTAAACCTAGTTGACTTATTTCAAACAGTTACCAAGGACATAGATGGAGGTGAAAGTAGTCCACACAGCCCACCTGGACCTCACTAAGGACTTTCTACACCATTCCCCACTCTGTCATCATGGACAAGCGTACCAACTTGAACATTAACAGCTATGTCACAGGATGGGTGGCCAAGTGGCTCACAGATCAAACACACATGTTCAGAGTTTCGGGTGCCATGTCCAACTCTAAGCCAGTCACAAATGGCATCCCACAGGTCTTGGTCCTGGGACCCCACCTATTCAGTAGATACTGCTCAGAGGTACAGGCAAGCACGGGAGGTGTATGGCTGAACAGGTTTGCAGATGACTGGTAACTGTGGTCCATAATCAACTGTACGGCTAACACAGACATCCTCCAGAAGTGTCTTACAGAGACAGATACCTGGTGTCAAAACAATGCCCTCAAGCTGAATGCCAAAGAATGCATAGTCATCCCCTTTGGGTAAAACAAAGTGCACACAAATTACCACATAGGTGGTAATCCAGTATGTACGGAGAAAGTCATTATGGCCCTGGGGACACAGGTAGATAGTAAACTCCCCTTTGATGATCACATGGCCAAAGTGTTTAGACATTCCTTCAATGTAGCCCACCTAATGTCACCTAATGTAACCCACTTTGTATAGTCTGATGATGTCACCATCCTACAAATATACCTGTGGAAAGAATAGCTCACAGTAATGTGTATATCACGTTGTATAAATGCATACTCCTGTAGTATCATAAAGTAATTAGGTAGGGGCTTGAATCCTGCACTTGACAAGTGTGTGTGTGTGTGTGTGTGTGTGTGTGTGTGTGTGTGTGTGTGTGTGTGTGTGTGTGTGTGTTTGTGTGTGGTCTCCTCGGGAAGGAGCAACCTTTTAGGAGAGTAGTAAAACACCTTAAAAGTGGTAAACTAATCTTTGTTAAGTCTGATAATGTCACCATCCTACAAATATACATGTGGAAAAAAGAACTCCCAGTCATGTGTATAGTGCATTGTGTTAATGTGTACTCCTCTAGCATCTTGAAGTAGTTAAGTAGGGGTTTGAATCCTGCACTTGACAACTGTGTGTGTTTGTGTGTAATTACCTTGTAGTGGAGCAACCTTTTTGTAGAGTAGTAGAACACCTTACAAGTGGTATACTTATCTTTGTCAAGTATGATGATGTCACCATCCTACAAATATACCTGTGGAAAAAATACCTCCCAGTAATGTGTATTGCATGTCGTGTTAATGCACACTCCTCTCGTATCATGAAGTAGTTAGGTAGGGGTTTGAATCTTGCACTTGACAACTGTGTGTGTGTGTGTAATTACCTTGGAAAGGAGCAACCTTTTTGTAGAGTAGTAGAACCCCTTACAAGTGGTATACTTATCTTTGTCAAGTCTGATGATGTGAGCATCCTACACATATACCTGTGGATAATACACCTCTCAGTAATGTGTATAGCGTGTCGTGTTAATGTGTACTTTTCTAGTATCATGAAGTAGTTAGGTACGGGTGTGAATCCTGCACTTGGTGAGTGTGTGTGCTGTATGTGTGTGACACTGTTGGTCAATGTGTTGTGGGTTTTGCTTTTACTACTGTATGACATATCGGTATGCATTGCACATGTGAGCTAGCTGTGTGGCAAATACATATATGTACATGTTACCTCAATCATTGCATGAGTGGGAACCCTGCTTTCTCCAAGAAGACAGCTGTTATCTTTGCCAGACTGTGCTGCTACTTCCCAGACCTTAGGTCACATCTGTATGCTTGTGACAAGGCCAGCCACTGCAGTGATCCCCGGACTAGGTCATCCATGTCACACACAATCATTACGGTTTCTATTGAAATGTATGAGTGAGGGTTTATGGCCGAGGTATATGTCAGACCTGTTCAAACTCAGCAAAGTCTGTCAGTAATGATTATTCATTATAGGTGTACAACAACCTTTGTGGATATGCATGCAGACCCCTTATTGATTATGTGATCCACCGAGGGATTTCAAAATATCTTTGGAAATGTAATTATCAAAGGAGAGATGACATAACACTTGGTTGCATGTACACATCGGTACCTGTTCATCATGTTGGTGGCTACTACCTATGTGGTACTGTGGGGATAATATGTTCCGTAAAGGTGGATGACTATGCTTAGTTTGGCTTATAGCTTTACAGCATGGGTTTGACAACAGGTATCTGTATGATATCCTTGTGGAGGATGTGTGTGTCATCTGGAGAATGCATTATAGGCCACAGTATGCATTACCAGACGTGGACGGACATATCCCTACTGTGATTGCTTGTACCTAAGCGAGCTATATGCCAAACAGGAGTGGTCTCAGTAATGGGCGCAGGTGAATAACACTGGTTACTGGCATAGTATAGTACCTGAAGGATCCAAATGTTGCTGTGTGTCCTACATCTGTGTGTCAGTTGTCAAGACATTATCTAACAATCGGTTATGGTCAGGCTGCTGAAGTTTTGTATACTAGCAGAATGCAAAACAATGACAGATAGTAACAGTATCA
Source organism: Protopterus annectens (assembly GCF_019279795.1). Lineage (NCBI taxonomy): Eukaryota > Metazoa > Chordata > Ceratodontiformes > Protopteridae > Protopterus > Protopterus annectens. The sequence continues at coordinate 648,547,648 of NC_056734.1, read as the reverse complement.
CCCACAGCACAGTGTCAAACCATGGCATACACACATGTGTAGTCAGGTTCCAAAATGTGTGTAGTACAATGCATACTGGCCGCTAATAGAAACTATGGAGTGTTAACACTGTGTAATACAGGGCATGTCACCCTGCCCATGTGTCCACTATGCACGTACATGCAGACAGTGCACCTCCACCATGTTCACAAATGTACACCTGCAAATCTGTGCTACACACATCCCACACATACGTTCCACTCTCTAACACATGCTGCCAATACTACACACATCAGCCAAGTGGCACGTGGGTGGACAATACACTATTGGAACTAATCCTGGTGTAAACAATACTACATTGACAATCATAGCTTTAATGTATCATGCCTGCTCAGCTACACCTTCAAGCATATCATTACACTCTACTGCTGACAACATGCTAACATTGCTATACTGCTATAAAGTCACCCTGTGCATCAGTACAATGGTAGCCTGTTCCAGCATCGATGTTACACATGACAGGAGGTGGCACAGGTTTCATCATATGCACAGGGTGTGTTGTTGGTTTGCCAGAGGCCTACAGTGAGCCATCCAATCGACATGTATGTGTGTGTGTGTGTGTGTGTGTGTGTGTGTGTGTGTGTGTGTGTGTGTGTGTGTGTGTGTGTGTGTGTGTGTGTGGGGCAAGAGCACTGCTATGGGCCAATGTTGATGTAATGTGTGCGGCTATGTGTTAGCCCTAGGTGTCTGGTTTATGTGTGTGTGTGTGTCTGCATGCACACAGTTCCACCATGTGGCCACCATATACGGGCATTTCATTTGTGGGGCAGCCACAAACTGTACCCGCCGGGCTTTACAGATCACCGTCTCTGGCCATGGATACGGTACCTGTGCCTGGCAGTGGTGCTACTGACACTATCAGGTACTCAGCCAGATTGGGTACTATCCCCAGAGGTAGATGGATGTACACTGGACCCAGGTCCCTGCTGGAACTGTCCAGAGCCACGTGTATGTGGTCTTCTAGGACATTCTATGGACAGCCCACCCCCAGCATTGCTGGGGCTGGTACTGGCACTATGGGAGTGGCTGTGACTTGATGGGCATCCGCCGTGACTGCCAGCCACTGATGTTGCTGGTATACATCCATGTCGATGACTCAACCATTCTGCACTGTCCTGACACATGGTCATGACATTGTGAAGGACATCTAATGTTTCTCCCCAACATCTATCAGTGACCTCAGTGTAAATACGGATGGCACCTGCTAGGTCACGGATACTGTCAATGACGGCAGTGTTATGTGCCCTCTGTGCCCTGTCTGGTGTACCGTTGCATATGTGCCTATGCCTCCATGACAGCCTAGAACATGCGTGAGGTTGTAAGACCTATGGCACATCTGCCAGTGGCATGATGAGAAGCAGTGCTCCAATGAGAACCCCTGGACATCTGCCTATGTGCTACCCTTCTAGACATCTGGGTATGGCTGCTGTGTCGGGATGCATGTGCCATGGATACCACACTGTCCTGGCCAATGCTGACTGTACACTGTCCCTCAGCTAAGAGCATTGTGATGGATGTATTGGCAGTATGACTGTGTGCATGGATGAGGTGGACATGTGTGTACTGTCGATTGGTGGCCCAACAACAGATCCTGGTAAACATGCCTGTGCCTCAACACACCTATCATCAGTATCACTATTTTGCTCAGTGACATCAGTTTCACTTCTACAGTGAACCAGCCCAAAGTCAGCACCTGTGAGAGGAAGACAGGAAACACACTTTACGACCTGTACATGATGTCGGCACACATGCACACATGAACACGTGCACACATGCACACATGCACACATGAACACATGCACACATGAACACGTGAACACATGAACACATGCACACATGCACACATGAACACATGAACACATGAACACATGCACACATGCACACAAACCCATGCACACATGAACACATGAACACATGCACACATGCAGACAAATGCACTCCTCACTAAAACAGAGAGAGACACACACACACGCACACACACACACACACACACACACACACACACACACACACACACACACACACACCACCAGCAATCCAGAACATACTCAATAGCGGGTGATGGTGGGGTACAGTATTACAAGGCAAACAGTTATATCACATGTGTCAGCATGCAGGATGTGTGTTTCTCAACAGCATGCAGTGCGGTTGTAGACAGCCCTTGCTAATAACAGTATACATGGCTTTGATGCATGTGTGTTGTTGTTCAGTGATTGGCCTCTCCCTGTAACGCACTGTGTACATGGACATGACATTGCTGGGCAAGTATTAAAAGCTCTGCAATGTCCTGTGCACCATCACTCACAGGTATACATACCATGGCTGGATGTGTATCTGTGTGTCACATAGATATCCATTTTTGATTAGAGCATCTGTGTCTTTAGCAGATAATTGTGGACACAGGTTTAGCACATGCATGCTATATATACACACAGGATGAGTGGTGCATGTATACCTGATGGAATACCATTGCTCAACATACCATTGTACAGTTGTTATGGTGAGTGTAGGACATATTATGGACATGCCAGTGCCAGACATGACATGGCATGCTACAACACAACTGCAACATTAAACATCACACATACACAGTGTGTCATGTGATATATACACTCAATAGCATTACAAAACATATGTGTCACTTTGTACAAATGGTGATTGCTATGCATATTGTATATAGGTGCATATGTTTGCACACACACAACATTGAGGTGCATAGCAGTTAATGCTATGTGCAGTACTGTGGTCACTATAACTGGATAGGGTGTACTACCATGAGCCATCATGATGCAGCATCATGTGATCACTCAAGGCTAACAATGTGCACCAGTCCGGCACATACCATGCTATACCGGAACTGCAGTACCATGGCTACATTCAACATTTCACAGCCAGTTGTTACATGGGTTTGTAAGGTGCCCAATAGGGGGCATTGCCTAACATGAATGTGTTATGTGTTGAAGACTGTCGCACAGCCACATGTGAGGCATCTACCCCTCAGGTATATTATGTGTGCTGTGTGGATGACATTTGGGATACTGTAGTGTGACCTTACAGCTGGTGTCTGAATACGCCATGTGTAGCATGTTAATGTGTACTGCGTATGACAAAGTTGTATATGTTGTATGCATGTGTATCGACTCTGCCTATCCAATGGCCACTACAGTGTTGCCACAATTGTGTGGGATGCTCTGTGTATTATATGTGTTTTAGGCAGCTACCCATGTTACTGGGATGTGCATAGTCTCACAGCAAACATGCACAGCATGCATTATGCATAGGTGTGTACGTGTACATGGCCTATACCTCTCCTATGACATGCACATTTAATTAGCAATATTAAATGTAGAACACACTCACCAGCATGGATCTGCTGCCTTGCTGTCACACCAGAGGGACCTACAAGGATATGAGACACTTTGTCAGTGGCAACAACTGTGGCATTGCTACTGTGTGCTTGCAATCTTACAGTAGTAAAACGGTTGACAGTCACAGGACTACAGATTATATTCCTAATTATTAGTATTGCACAACACTAGGCACCACATTGTCTAACTACACATCTCACATAAGCATGCTCTACCAATAGAGGTAATAGTAGTCTACAGCTATGCCATGTTACCTGCCCGCTCCGTGTCACCTTGCTGGGTGGCTCCGGCCTCCATGATGATACATGTTACTTGTTATTGTTGTTGTTGGCCAGGAGCCACCTTGCTCAGGAGCAGCTCCTCCACTCTGGTGAGGGGGGATGGATGGCTATCCCCCCCACCTGTGGCAAGCTGTTGTCTGCAGATATCAGACGCACGCTGCCAGACATGTCAAATTAAATCACTGCAGTGATGGCGTACCTGCTCATATGTCCAGTTATACATGCCTATGTCATTTACCCTATGGACAAGATCTTACCACAGTGCAGTCCGCTCATGCTGGTCCTGGCTGGTTCTGGAGAACAGTAGGGCATAGTGATGAACCAAGCTCGCCATGATCTGTTCCTCCTCTGCCGTGCTATAGGCGGGATTACGATGGTGGGACATGACCCTGGAAGACAATGAAACAATGTGTGTGAGCAAGTCATGTGGCACACGTAACATTCTAAAGTACAGATATCAATTAACTGTGATATATGGCACCCTATTGGCTGTCAGAAGATACACACTTTCAATACCAAATATCAGTTCTCAACCCACAACTGCCTGACAGTTCCTGGCACACTCTATATATCAGACCATGTTTTGCACAGCAACAAAGTTAAACCAGTATGTAAGACTATACAACAGTACATGGCACACTGTATGCGACACAATGCACCACCTAGCCACAGGAGGTATATATCAAGCTAATGCATCAAGAAATATGTAATCCATTGCAATGATTGTAAAGTCCAGTTACAGTATTACCTGTATACCACACTAGTTGTTGATGGCAGACTCCTGCACATTCATTAATATAGGTGGCATACTGCTGTACTAGACTATACATGTTGCTAGATAGGCACTTATATCCTGTAACACACATATGACCGAGGCCATGGTACAGGCATACCCACAAACACATCAGACATACATACCAGACACAAAGGTATGGCAACCCAGGTGACCTTTACCTGTGTACCTTACACTACTGTGTGTCAGTAGTTACAAGACCTTATGCATGAGGTATGTAATCTGTGAGGACTACATGGAACACATAAATCAGTGGTTCCAAGAAATGTGGCCATCCACCATACTGTGCTGTTTAGGCATACAGCTTCAGGTAGTACTACAGTTCATACAGGAGTTGGATTCACCAGCAGTAACACTCAATAAGCATAAATGTACTGCTTTAGCCTACAAAGAGACACCCCAGTCGACTACAAGGGACTATGTCAGACCGTATGGCATACTGCTTTTTCTGCCTAGCAATTGCATACACATCTTTTGCTGGGATCACAGCTGGGACACATAATACCATGACAGAAACAGTTTCCCACTAAGCTTTCACACATATACAGAACTCTGACACATTCACAAACACATTCACCATCACACTCAGTCAACCTCACATAGCAATTATTGCAACAAGTACATGTGGGTGTGTATTGCTTCATAGGTAGGTAATAGGCTATTGGCCCTAGGGCCTATAGAAGTCTAGCCATATGCTGCCCTGGCCTTTGACACACAGGTAATTACATTTCATGTGGCCCTGTCAAGCAGAGCCACAGAGGCGATTGCCTGGGTGTATTCACTATCTCCCATACAATCTTTAGGATTATTTATGAAGACTGCTAATTAGGAGCTTTGTTTGCTATGGATAGGTGGTTTGTTCCAGAGTATGGGATGTCTCTGAGATAGGAATCTATCCCTCCAGCATGTGCTGTTTATTGTGGTCAAAAGGTTTAGGTCCCTAGAGCATGTAGCTCATAGGGATTGTGATCTGTTTACGTGGAGCATGTCCAACAGCTCTGGGTTTGACATAACTTAGTATGTTAGGCAGAGGTCACCTCTGGGTAGGGGTATGTGACATAATCTAGTTGTGGATTTGTGAGACAGTCTGCATAGGGCATCTGTTTGAGGCTGGTATTACTCTTTGTGAGGTATGTCTGTGTTGTTTCCAGTTGCTGTAGATGTATTGTGAGGTACATACCACATGGGGCATTGTACTCTATAATGGGCTTTATGTGTGATGAGTAGAGAGGAACACTGACCTACATTTCCCTGGATGCCACACCTTTTGTAATGATGTGTGCCACATAGACAGATGACATGACTAGTGTGGCACTGTGATCATCAGAGGGGAGACTACTGTCCACCTGTGTCCCATGGTCTCTTATCACTCCTTCGGTGTTAAGTAGACTACCGCCTATGTGGTATTTAATAGGTACAGAGTATTTGCAGGAAGGGATGCCAATGCAGTGTCAACATTGAGCTTGAGTCCATGGTTTTGTCACCAGGCATCTGTTGCAATAAATATGACCCTGTCTCTCTCTCTCTCTCTCTATATATATATATATATATATATATATATATATATATATATATATATCTACATACATATAAACATCCATTGGTGTACATATAGAAATACATATAGGCACATATACAGTCCACCTTTCATGGTGGGGATATCGATTATGGGAAGGTTGTGAGGTATACAGTCATGCCATAATATTGCACATTGTTGTGCGGAATGCATTGTAGGTGTTTTCAGCCCATTTAGCTTTAGCAGGCCTCACTGACTGCAACACTGCAGACCTGACGAATCATACCCACAACGTTTAACCACCACATGTCATATACCAGCACTGTATGCTGTCTTGTTTGCCACACACTACAACCTACATAGAAATATGCACATAACAACCTTCAACAACATATATATGTCCACCCTTCACAAACAGTTGCAGTATGTCCCTTGCTCTATGCACATGTACAGATGCTAATATATCTGACACAAACAGATCTCTCCGTATGTGCGTGCCATACACACACAAGGTACACACTGTTGTAAGTTCGTGCACCTCACGGCTGACCTGTTGGCCCTTGCTGCAACATGAACAGGTGTCACATGTGAGCCCACAGTAATATCAGAGTGTGTATATATAGCTGCAAATGCTAGGTTAGCATACTAGTCTGGTACAGCTGTTGCCAATGCTAAGCTACACGTTACTATGGCTATCATGCATTTGTTACTCTGTCACATCCATGTTTATATAATCATATGGGCTACTCCCCCAAACAGACATTGCACACACTACTGTACAGAACACAAATAACATGGATCAGATGTTTGAGATTTAATGCTGAACTACATATGTCACAGTCACATCCCACTGCACACAGCTACACACTCATTTCTCCATGCCAGTAGTTATGCAGGGCATCTGTGCATTTATATGTACTGCTGCCACATATGGATGATTCAAACTATGTAGAGTACTCTTCATAAACATCTACTACATGCCAGTAAATATATAGCTGTTACATACCTTTCCTTTGTATGTGTTCATATTTGTTCGTTCAGTGTCTTTTGTAATTGATGTTCTTTTGTATATTTATTTTTCAAGATATATTTGTTTTTCAATATACTTTTTTCAATATATTATTTATTTTTCAATATATATTTTTTCAATATATTTTTTTCATTGTATATTTTTATGTTTCAATATGTTTATTTTTCAATATATATTTTTTCAATATATTTTTTCAATATATATTTTATTCAATTGGTTTTTCAATATAATTTTTTCCAATATATTATTTTGTTTTCAATATATTCTTTTTTATCTTTTTTTTCAATATATTACTTTTTCTTTCAGTATATTTTCTTTGGATCTTTTTTCTTTATTTCTGCTGCTGCTGCTGTCTGCCTCTGCGTCTCTCTCTTTCTCTCTCTCTCTCTCTCCCTCCGTTCCTGCAATGAAATGATTGCATGTGTGGACAGCAAGTACAGACTACTTTTATAGGTATCTGCACATGTGCATGTGATGGCCTCTGTACCAATTGGTGGCCACCATTTGGCAATTGCATGCAGCCTGCTGTGCGGTACTTGCAGTACTCACTGTCATAGCAACCCAGTGCTATAAATTGCTAAGTCAGGTAGGCGTAGCCCTTTCAGCTTTCCAAAGTGGGGACCATGCTTGTTTGCTGTGGACACCGTTGTGTAAGTCAGAAGGTTGGTATACTTCTTCTAACTGATGCTAGGGGTGTAGTCAGTGATTTGAATGTTGTACTCAGACCTGAATGTTGCCACTTCCAGTACACAGTTGACAGTGTAGAATTTTACTCACCCCTACAAATGCTAACACAAGATACATGGGAGTATGTAGTTTCTTTTCTACTTATACAATTAGCTACCATACATATGTAGTTATTGAGATGTTTCCATTTGGCACATGAACTGTTTGGGAACTGCTATATTGTGGATATTAATGTTCTCACTTCTGCACAGTTTGTGCTTTTTCTTTTGTTGACATTATCACAGGATGCTCATGAAAACTGGACAATTCCAGTACTGAGTATGCCTACCTACATCCTTGCTGGACCCTGAACACACAGGTATTTTGTACGTTTGAGTGGGGATTGTCCTGCTATGATACTGTGTGTGGGTGTTGTAAAGTGCTGCTGTAACATTATTTACTGCTAGAATGGCTGGTTCTGTTATCACAGTCATGTAATGCAATTCCACAGCAACTGCTGGTAAAGTTCCACAGAACAGGTTTTGTGTTATGACATTCCTATCTTTCCTTTACATTCACTCATTCTGATGCATGATATATATATATTTCAGCAACAGCCTGCTATATATCTACTGTGGCTTAGTGGTACTTCATGCAGTTTAGTGTGTTCAAGGTCCGGGGTTCGAGATTGACAGTGGTGTTTTATTTTGCTGCTGTGCAGAACAAGGGCCCTCACATGCAGGTTGACTAAGGCACTTTTAGGCAGTTGTAAGCGGGTTTGTGCAGGTTTGCGCAATGCTTAGCAATACTTAGCTAAGCGCACACATGCGCAAACCCACTAATGACTGCTTAAAAGTGCTTACTCCCGCTAACCCCTGTGCTCATTTATTTGAAAGAAAAGAAAATGGGGAGATAGAAAAGTGGTAAAAAAGGGGCACAAAGAGGGAGAGACAGTAGGGAAAATGGCTATGGATGTGCAGAACGGGTGTAGGGAAGGTCCATAGCTGTTCCTTTCTTTAACAGCAACAGCTGTGCGTATACTAGGAATTTGGAGGGAATTTTGAAACCTTCAACCCCTGAGAGAGGGGTGAGGACAACAAAGTATGTTGTACTGCCAATTAAATTTCAGTTTATGTGTCCAGCGGACATGTATGCAAAATGGGCAGCTATGTATGGGGTGTAATGTTTTTGTGGGAGCAGATTGCCCATTTTATTTCAGGTGAGAGTGGAATATGGGGTAGGGGAAGTAGGTATATTTGGGGAGGTAGGTTAGGGAGGTACACAGACAAGACAAACAAACACATACAGAGGCAGAATATGACACATGGGGTGGGTGAACACCATTGACGGGGAAGGATGTTTGGAAATCGCAAGCCCATGAGCCCACAGATGGCAACAGTGGAACTGAGATCCCCACCCATGGGCAGTCACCACTGCACCTTCACAGCCCAGAGGGTGGCTGTGCTGGGGGCTGCGTAGGAGGGGCAGGCTCACCCGTGAGTCATGCCACTCTTGCCTCGAGTTGGCTTAGAGGATCAGCAACTGAACACTGGATCTCCCTACGCACAACAGCCCAGACCGTTTGGAGGTTGATAGATGGCCCTCCTCCAGCCATGCTTCCATGGGGGGTGAGCCCCATCCCCTGCAGCACTTCCACCCGAAGGTGGCACAGAGCCAACAGAGGAGGAGGTCACGGGCTAGGCACCGGACCTGCTGTTGCCAGGTGCCATCGCGAGCTGAGGTAGGACAGGTGGGTCCGCTGGGACCAGCCTTCCCATACGTTCTATGCTTAGTAGGATTCAATGACAATATGGGTCGGTAACAGCCAACAGCATTCCAAATTAGTTGTAACAGCATGCAGTAATATTCCCATTAATCCAACACACCAGAGTTCCAACAGTTGAACAGCAAGCATAACACATGCATATATAGAACAACAGTGGACATTCCAACAGCATGCAGAATTGATTGGTGGCAACAGGCCACCAAGATTGTGGTGTTTGAACAGGGCACATGCTTCAAAGTAAATGCAGATATTTATAAAGCAATAGGACATATGTCCCAACAAATGTTTTGAGATTAGACATACCAATTGAGGTGTGGAATTGCATTGTTTATGCACATACAGTAGGGTGTAAAAAGTTACCTCCATTAACATCTTATATGTGCTTATAGTTTACACTACATTTCTATTGACTGCAGGTGTATATCCCCTACATGTATTATTACACTAGGCAACATGCATTAAGTTGTAAAATGAGTTTGGCTAGTTCCTTATATACCTGACCTATATCTGACTTACAAACTATCCAGGATGCAGATGTTACTGCCACTTATTTATATATTTATATATCTACATATCTGGATGTGTTCAGGTGACATTATTAGTTATATTTCTACAGCCCCCTACATTTCTATCAACACAATGACCTTTCTGGGGAACACGTTAACAAGCTACCTGTGTGCCAGATTTACCTATGCATGCCAGCCATTAACCAACAGTTGAGGACTGTGTATATGCTTCACAGCTACTGGCACTCCCTTCATTCACTTTATATGGGCCTTGCCAAGTGTGGGTTGACAGCGGTTAATACAACAGTACTATTTTTTTTTAACATTCTCTTTATTAGTTTTAGAAAAATAACATAAAATAATCTCTATTAGATCATAGACATAAGTACATACTACACACTAATAACAACTATATACAAATCTCATCTATATCTTACTGAATAAAACTCATACATTTTCAATAATATCATGTCAAAATATAATGCAATAAAAATTTCCAAAAAATCCTTCTGTAAGGGTTGCTGCTTCATGGAATACCCTAGATATTTATGCGCAAATACTTGCTTTCTAGCTACCTGCTAAAACCTTCCCATGACAGTGTAATCCTATTTTTCCAATTTAATGTAATATAGTATTTTATTAACATAAATATTGTTATTAGAAGATGTATTTGCTTCTTTCTAAATCCTGTTGGGGGAATATGTAGGAGAGCAAATTTCCATGATAAAGTTGTTTTTTCGTATCCCATTTTTTTCTAATTTGACCCTTAAGGCACACCAGAGCTTGTATGAGCATTTATAGCTCCAGAATATGTGAATGATATCTGCCTCTTGCGAAGGACAGAATTGGCAGTTTATTGGTGTATCATGGTACAACTTATTTAGAATTTGGGGTGTATAGTATGTGTTATTTAGAATCATAAGTTGTGTATATCTTAGTTTTTGAAGGGGAATAAATTTGGAGAACTTCTGAATAGCCTGGGCAATTTTGTTGGATGTAATGGTAGGATCCTGTTTGGTCCAGTAGCTAGAATGTACAGCTTCTCTGTTACATTTAATAGAAATAATAATTTTATACACATTTGAGATCATTTTTTTTAAGTTTCAACAAATCCCATAAGGTTTTACATGTAGATATATCTGAATCTGAAATATTAGTTCTATCCCAAAATTTGCAACACACCTCTTTTAATTATCTTAAAATAATTGTATATTTGGGCGGTATATTTAATTTGTTCCTCATGTTAATTACTGGATCATGTTTAAATGGAAGAAAGTCTACTACAGCTTTATCCCTCAGTAGTGGGTAGGAATTCAAGTTAATCAACCTATCATTTAATTTAATGTTGGGGTTAAGGTGAATCAGTTGAAGTATCCTATAAGCAGAATATAAATTCAAAGAATCAGAAAGATTCTGAGTAATTGTAATTTGCTCCTTTAAATTATTATGTAATCTATACATCCTCCTGGTGTTTTTATCTAAAAATGGGAGTGCCTTGGGGTTAAACTGTAATGATTTAACATAGTTATAATATAATTTCACCCAAATTGGGTACCACTTAGCGGGATCATTCTTATATTCTGCAATATTGATTATTCTGCTATACTTGTTAATTTCGTAATATAGTCTAAGGTTTGGGAGTCCCACTCCACCTTTATCCTTAGGATATATAAGTTTCTGATAACTTATCCTGATGGGTTTTGGGTACCATAAAAATTCTGATAATGCTGTTTGGGTGTTCTTGAAGAATTTATTATGTATCAATGTATTAGATGCGTTGAATATATAAAGTAATCTTGGGAGTACATTCATTTTTATGATGGCAACTTTGGATAAGAAAGGGAGCTTAAGTTGTGCCCATCTATCCAAATCTTTTTGTATAGTTGACCATATATTACCTACATTTTCTTGATAATATTTGTATATGTCCTTATAAAATGAGATTCCAAGATAGTGTAATTGGTCTTTAATTTTGATATTTTGTGGGGTAAATACACTGGGGTATTGCAAATAGTTATTTAAGGGAAAGATTATTGATTTATCCATATTCATCTTATAGTTCGAGAACCTAGAGAAAATATCTATTGATTTTATTATCTTATTGAAATCGGAACTGGGAAGGGAGTAATATATATTTAAATCATCTGCATATGCCGAAAATGAAATTTCTGTATTAAATAAGACTGGGATATTGTGAAAGGTTTACTGCTTTATTAGTAAAAATAATGGTTCAATAAATATATTAAATAAAAGAGGTGATAAAGGACATCCCTGTCTTATCCCATTATTAATTTCCAGTCTCTGTGAGCTATATTTATTTATTTGTAAAGTGGTATAGGCCCTCATATGAAGAGTATTAATATAATGGATGAACTGTGTAGAAATGTTAAATTTTGGAAGAATGGCTGCTAAGAACTCCTTGTTAATTCAGTCAAATGCTTTAGACGCATCAATAGCTAATGTGTATATGGGAGTTTGTTTCACCAGAGATAAAGATATCATTGCATCAAGAGTAAGTGTTTGGTCTACTGTTTGCCTATGATTAATAAACCCCAATTGTTCTGGAGATATAATTTTTGTAATAACAGATTTAAGTCAAGTAGCTAGTATGGTCACCATAATTCTCATATCTAAATTGATAATAGAAATGGGCCTATAATTACGGGGATTAGTCATGTCCATATTCAGTGTAGAAAGTAAGATAGTTCTAGATGCATTCAGATGCAGATCAGTGATACCAAAATGTATAATGTGTACAAAAAGGTGATACAATATAGTTGAGATTTTGGAAATAAAACATTTGTAAAATTCAGCTGAAAAACCATCTGGGCCCGGTGCCTTATTAGATTTCAGGCTGTTAATTGCTGTATTAATTTCCGCTAGTGTGAACTCAGCTGATAGGAGATCTTGTTGTTGTTCATTAATTTTGGGGAATATTAATTGTTTGAGGAATAAGTGCAATTCCTGTTCATTATATGATGAAAGAATGGGATTATAAACATTTTCATAGATCTCCTCAAGCACATTGATTATATCTTGTGTATTACTATATTTTTTATTTTGGAAAGTAATTTCTGGAATATTAGGGATAGGTTTATGGTGATTAAGTAATCTTGCTAAAAATCTGGGGGGGAGTTGAGCCCATTGTGAGTAGTTAGCTATGTTTTTGATTTCCTGATACGACAGGTTCTCTGCTTGCAGTGATAATAGATTTCCTTGTAGTTGGGATATGGTATTCTCCAAGTTCGATGAGTAATTCTGTTGATGTTCTAGCTCATGTTTGGATAGTTCTTCCTTAATACTATTTTCTTTATTGAAAGTAGTTTTCCTATGAAATGAAGCTTTATTAATTAACACGCCTCTGATCATTGCTTTTGTGGTAGCCCATATTATATCAATCTGCCTGTTATCCTCTGAAATGGATAGTATACATTTGTCAAGAAGAGTGTCAATTTCTTGCCTAATATCATTTTTATTAAGTAAATTAGGGTTAAAGTGCCACCATATTGTACTGTTTTTCGGGGAATTAATATGTGCCCAATCTATAACCAATGTAATTTTAGAATGATCTGAGAAAAACCTAGGTTCTGTATAAAGTGAAAGAGCATAATGTAGAAAAATGTCAGAAATTAAAAGAAAATCCAGTCTGGACCAACTCTTATAACATTGAGAGAAGAAAGTAAACCCTTTATTGGGTGTATGTGAAAAAAGGTTAGAATAGGGGTCAAATAATTTTAAATCATTTTTAATTTCAAAGATTGCTGTAGAGGCTTGCATATTATATTTAGATTTAGTGTTGGTTCTATCTGTCTTTGGATCCTGAATGGAGTTCCAGTCACCCCCTAAAATGTAGTAATGATTAGGGAAGGACTTTAGCAAGTTATAAACAATCATCAAAAAATTCTGTTGAAAGGTGCACGGAGCATAAATGTTGACAACTAAAATTGGTTTATTTAAATGATTGACTTTAGTTACAAAGTAACACCATCTACCTTCTGGGTCTGAATCCTGTCTTATAATATCATGTTGAAAGGAGTTTTTAATGATGATGGCAACTCTTGCCTTATTAGTTTTATTTCCTGCCGCTATAATAGTTTTAATCCATTTTTTCTTCAAAGTGAGATTTCACTGTTCATTTACTAAGTGGGTTTCCTGTACCATAATAAAGTCCAATTAAGTTTTAAAAACTAAATGAAGAAAAAGTTTTCTTTTATTCTCTGCTTGCAACCCCTTAACATTCCATGAAGCTAATGTCCACATAAAGTCCTTAGAAAATGTGACTTTATCTTGTGTCTAATAGATGTGTTGGTAAATAAACTCAGTACAGAAGGATACCATAAGTGACATGCATCTCTTGTACAACAGTACTATTTATATAATGCAAGAGTACAACATTTCAAAGTAAGTGACACAGACACATTCCAGGAATTATACCTTTATTAATTACATTACACACCTTTCTAGAGGCTCACTCATTTATTTGATATTACAGTGGATGCAGAAGACTTATTCAAGATGTATTATACCTTTATTAATGGGTTACAACACTCTTTTTCAGGCTCTCTCACTTATTTTATATAACAGTACATGCAGAGAAATTATTCAGGACTTATTATGCCTTTATTATTGGGCTACAATACTTTTTTTCAGGCTCTCTCACTTATTTTATATAACAATACATGCAGAATAATTACTAACCTGCCTGGTGGCGCAGCCTTAGCAGCCTATCTGCATAGGCTTGCTGATTCGCAGCACGGACACCTGCAGCTGTGAAGTAAATGAAGGGATAATGAGACATACCTGTCCATTATATAGACTACAATAGCAATTCTTACATACTCCATTCCATGGCTACCTACTCAGTAGTAGGGCATTCTCATTCCCACAGGCCTCCTGTATCCATTGGATCAGTTGGTCCTGCTTCCGTCTCTTCAAGTCTGCGTAGTGGTGTCTGACCTGCTCACCAGTCCGAGAGATGCCTGTGTCACTGGTGAGATCATGTGCTAGATGGTTCCAGGCTTCCGCTTTGTACTCAGTGCCTTGGAATTGGCCCTGCAGGAGTCTTGCATCATGATGATGGACAAGGAACCAAACCATCACTTTTGACCCCTCAATGCCCCACCATTGCACTCGAAAATGAGAGCCCTCTCCAGCACCAGCCATTCTGACTGCAGATGAGAGCTACAACCAGTTATGGCAATTATTCCCACCTATGGAGCTTAAATATGTCTCATTTCCCGCACTTATTTGTGATTGGCCGGTTTTGAAATATCTCAGCTGAATGCACACCTGCTTAGCACTGTGTAAACTTTGATTAATATGTATATTTATGTTGACAGTGCATGAACAGCAAAAGCTGTCATGGCTTAGTGGTTCAGTACTGTGATTATGGTGCACAGTATCCTGGGTTCGTGGCCTGTCATTGCTTTTTATTTTACTAATGGCCTGACTGGCTAGGAGGTGTGGCTGTATTTAGCCGACTTTGCTCAACTTTGCCCAACATTGCTCTACGTTGCCTGACATTACCCGACTTTGCGCTAGTTGGCGCGGTGCACAACTCCGTGCAAACATGTTTTGTTTGCGCTAGTTGACACGATGCGCAGGTACGCGCAAAGCCATTGTGCTAGTTAAAGCAGTGCTTAGCTATGGGCAATTATTCTTAAATGTGCTTAATACTGGTAAATGTTGCATAGCAGCGCTTCACATTGCTTAAGATAGGTTACTTATGCATTCATTAGTATGCATGACCGTTTCACCTTCATATATATATTTAAAATATCGGTCACTACTACATAGGCCATTTCAATGCATTTTAATAAAATTTAAAAGGTAAATGTCAGGAATTATTTTTATGCACAGATTTCCTACAGAAAATCGAAAGGGGAGTGGTGGGACTTGAACCGGAAATGCCTCCTCTTTGTGCGAAGGCTCTACCACTACGCTATTGCTATTTGGCTTAATTTGCATATAAGTGGTTTACTATCCTCTTCGATGTCTTAACTGCTTACTGTAGCTAAGCAATGGGCACACCTGCGCACACACGCACAAATACAGGCAGCTATATCGGGAATAATAAAAAAATATTGTTTTACATTTTATTTAATTTGTACAGGGATTTTGAATGTGGGGGAGTGTAGTGTTGGGGATAGACACATTTGAGCGGACTCGTTCATATCTGGTGACATTTGCAGATTTAGGCACTTGCAGGGGCGTGGATATTTGGACTGCTCGGCAGTCTGACACGCCCCCTGCACTCGTACATGCTCCGTGTTAGCCTTGGAGTTGAGTTAGCATGCCTTCATGAATATGCATGGTGCGCTGATGTCATACTCTTAGGCTGCTGTTTCCGAGTAGGACTTAGTTAGTCTTACATGGAGGATTACTGAATCCCCCCTATAGAGAATGTAATACAATGGCAACAACACAGACAGCACAGTGTAATGGGAAGCAATGCATACAATACATACACAGTAGAGGAACATGAGATGTAGCTAAACAAGAATTAATAGAGAAACTAGTCCAAGCAGCTAAGGTAACATGCAGGAGTAGTTGCAATAAGAATGAAGGCTTCCTACACAGGTTAGGTTGAGAGAAATAAGCACCTGCAGTTGCATAAATATGAGAACAATGTCTTAAAGCAGGGCCAGTTAGGCATGGTCATTACAGCAAATGCATTTACTGGCTTCAGTTAGCTTTTCCTGCAAGCTTTGTAAGTTATGTATAAATCAAGTACTTTCTCTGGGGTGTGGGGGAGGAATTCCAGCTGGCCAGAACAGAGTGTGTAAAATGTTTCATTTTCACATTATCTCCATATAAACACATTCATTTCTGTGCAGTTCAGTCTCAGATCTCTTTGTCAAAATTATATGTTTCTCATGCTACACAAAGCCATCAATATTTATTGCTTCATTTACTCAGCTTTTGCCTTTAGATGACTTCACTACAACTACCACTGGCTTTGAAACTTCATAGAAACCTCTCAGAGAATAGAAAGGGATGGTATTTTAGGTTGTGTATGTCCCTTTCTCTCACTGAATGGACTTATGGAAAAAGATAAAACATATACAGAGTGCAGTGTTTCTTCATTTCACGTATGAAAAAAACAGTTAAGCATTTATCACTTTAATGTTAAGGAGGAAGAGAGAGCTAATACTTCTTTATTCAAAGCTAGAGAATAAATTCCAAGCATACTGTTAGAAAAAGAAACCCTGCCTTATTCAAGGCCTTTATTATTATATTTTAATCTAAATTAACAGGTCCAGTAATCAGTTGTTGCTTATTTGACTGATGTAAAGTGCAGAGCACATGACTATCAATTTATTAATCAGTCTAACTCTTTAATAATTGATAGCATCATGTGTAGAATTATAAATTATAAGGTCCGAATTTGATTGATAAAGGAAGCAGATCTGACCCTCAAAAAATTATTACTTGTCCCGGTCCCCTTCAAGAAAGACATCACACCAAATGACATTTGACGACCTTTATTAAATTTCATAAACATAAATGTTAAGCAATATTCATTCATTTCAACCAAACATGGTACAGGTGGAATAACATCCATGTAACATTATCATAGGACAGGACAGCGTAAACCTGCTCACCCTGATCAGTAAGCAGCGTCCATACCTCCACTCACTTACTTACCCGCTCACGTCCGTTACCATTTATTGCATTATACCATCAACCAATATGCAGCTTCCTCCTCTTGCTTATGTACTTATCAAGCAGTATAACCACTCACTTTCATTAACAGTTATTGCATTATACCATCAACCAAAAAAGCAGCTTCCTCTGCTTACTTATGTACTTATCAAGCAGCGTAACCACTCACTTTCCTTTCCCAACTTATTGAATTGACCATCCAACACCAGAGGGGGAAGAGAAGAGGGCAAGCCTGCCCCTCTTCTCCACCCTATCTAAACTACACATAACCACATCCCCACTAATAAAAAGGGAGAGGGAGAGCTTTTAGCAAGTTCATGCTAAAATGTGACTCCTACTCCAGTTACACTTGGCTAATATCCTTTAAACACTTCCCTACCCCTACCTTACTTCCTCCTAAACCTCATCCATTTCTATTTAACCCTATCCTCCCTCTATCCTCCCAATTTCTGCTACTCTATTTATCTAAGTCCCTCCTTGAAGATGTCCCTGGACAAATTGGTCTATTCCAAACCTCATTTGTCCCAGTCCTCTTCAAGAAACACGTCACACTGAATGACATTTGACAATCTTTATTAAATTTCGTAAACATAAATGTTTACCAATATTCACTCATTTCAACCAAACATGATACAGGTGAAATAACATCCATGTAACATTATCATAGGACAGGACAGCGTAAACCTGCTCACTCTGATCAGTAAGCAGCATCCATACTTCTACTCACTTACTTATGAAGCAGCGTACCCGCTCACGTCCGTTACCATTTATTGCATTATACCATCAACCAAACAAGCAGCTTCCTCTGCTTACTTATGTACTTGTCAAGCAGTGTAACCGCTTATTTTCCTTTCCCAACTTATTGAATTGACCATCCAACACCAGAGGGGAAACAGAAGAGTGCAAGCCTGCCCCTCTTCTCTGCCCACCAGCCTGACCAGGCTGTTCCCCTTCTCTCCGCCAAACTTCCATCATCTAGTCACCATTAGGGGATAAAGCCAAACATCATTAAGTGTGCAATAATTACCAGGACATTACCAGCCCCTGGTAATTACTTAATTTTTACCAGGGCATGACCTGCCACTGGAGCAGGAATACTCAGCCCCCAACCACCAAAACCACCCTTCCCATAGCAACCCCTTTTACTTGCCCAATGACATGTAGAAACAACCCAAAAACTTTCAAATACCATTTAACAGCTGCCATGCCAACACCAACTACCCATAATAAGCAGTAAGGCACCTATAAACCCCCATGATAGCTTTAGCAATCTGGCCCCTCTTAGCTCTATCAGTACCCTTGAATGGCACCAGCAATATACAAAACTTGAAAATGCCCTATGCCAACTGGTTGAAACAATATTAGTGACATGCCAACTCCGTCCAAAATGTAAAAAATAAACCATACCCTTTCTCTCCTTCAAGTACGGTAAATCAAAGCCACACTTCCCATGCAAGAGCACCCCATCTAGCTCACCACCTGAACCCACTTACTCAATGCAACCCACTAATCCCCCACCCCTGAAGGCTGCAACCCTACCTGAGCCAAACCAAGAAGAAAAAGAAGAGAACCCCAGCTAGCAATAATACAGTGTAAATTCACTCCTGATGCTCCCCACCCAAAACAAGCAAAACAAACCATTACATTGTAACTATCGGGAAGAAAATATAACAAACAATTCCATATTTGGCTGCCTTGTTGGAAGACCGTGACCTCTTTTTACACCACTCAATCAGCCGATATCATCCGTGACCTCTTCTCTCACCTGTTGAAGCCACCTTACTTCAACCTACCAAGTAATGCCCAATCAGCCTGTCTCCATTTTCAACCTCTGAGGGATCTGTGACCTCATAGAGCTCACTCCTGCAACAGGAACACCCAAGTGCTGTCACACCCAATGCCCAGTCCGCATTTCCCCACCTGCAAAGAAAGGAAAACTGTAAATTCTCAGCATGCACACACAACCTTAAGTGCTGCCATAGGTATACCCTGCCATCAACCTCACAGCTGCTACACTGGCCCACAGCCCCCATCCCCAAGAAAGTGCAAGCTTGGCAGCTTCATTCTTGAGATGCTTCATTCTACCACTGCCTCTAGCACAATCTAAACACAGCAATTAACAATTAAGATGCCTAAAACTAGTGAATACCTCCATAACATACCCCTACTTCGCAGGTGTACCCCATCCCACAGAAAGTACCTCATTTGGGGTCAAACAGTTCATGTTCAACTGAATCATTTCATTAAAAGGTCTATTCTATAATAACTAATCAATTGTTAAGTATCCAATGAGCCTTGTAGTAAAAGTTGTTAATGAGCCATTAAAGAGCAGTCAACCATTGGTTCCTCATTATAAATGACAGCATTCATAAAGGTATTGTGCTTACCAATTCAACCCCTTCATACCTATGGGCTCTAAATCCTCCTCATGACCCCTAACTATGTCTGAATTAAACTAGATATCACATATGGTGACTAAATATCAAGAACCCTGCAAAGTTAAAAGACCTGACCTAAATATGCGGTGGAATTCGATCCATTCTTCTGCTTCTGGACAACAGCAATATCCACTTATTGCACTAGCAGTGCACACACACACACACACACACACACACACACACACACACACACACACACACACACACACACACACACACACACACACACACACACACACCATACCTTTCAACCTCTTGGAGCAAAACTTGTAAAAAGGATATAAATGAGGGAAGCACAAAGACCTAACCAGAAGGCTGATGGCTGTCCATTTCTGTAATTCAGTTATCCAAACTCCCGACTTCAAAATGTAAACGTTATGTGAAAATCTGTACCCAGATATCTTCCAGAACTTTCTAACAGACACAAAGTCCAAACTGAATTATGTGTCAACCCTACCATACCTCACAACTGCCTGAATGTTCCTTTTGCCAAAGCCATCAGTGCTTTAATAAAACTACATATTTCACTGAAATGTTATGGAAGAATATCTGCCCATTCACTCTCTTACCCATGACCACTGACTTCAAAACAGTCCCTACATATGCTCTCAACCATTAGGGGAATATTTAGGAAAATATAAATAGTCTGCTAAGTTTTACCCATGTTATACATTCCAGAAAATGAAGAACCAACAAGAAACCCGTACAGACACTGGGAAAATGTGCCGGCTCCCACAGATGATACCAGCGGTGATCCCAACTAGAGAACTTCACATTGTGGGCAGCAACTCCACCCCTTGTGCCACTGTGTCAGCCATGCCTGTCTAGCATTGTTCAAGAGTTATACACATAACACACACACAAAAAACAAAAAAAAAATAAAATAATGGGTTTTGTATTAGTATGATGCACACATCCAGACAGCTGAAAGGTACTGCTAGAGTTCTAGTTTTTATTGTAGTTCATTATGTGAACATGTTACCTACAGCAACATCAGGGTTTTATCAGAGTGCAAAAGAAAATAAGAAATCATCATGCTCTACCACAACAGCAAGGCATTTTCCCCCAAATACGGCTGCTGTAAGCTGGAAAAATAACACAGCCTTCAATCTGGCAGTTCTTGCACTCACTGGGCTTTCCAGTAACTAGGCATGTGCTGGATTTTCAAAACAGTCTCACACCACTAAGTGACCAAATAGAAAAAGCTGGCATCGGCTCCTGGTTGGGTTAATAACTTGGTCATATTCTGGATTCATATGAATTCCTGAATAATCTGTAACTCTGTTCATGCAAACTTAACAAAGCAACAAAAGACGGTTGCATTATCCTGAGTTTCCAAAGAATAAGTCCAAAACTCAAATGTCCATCCTCACAACAATCTTAGATGGCTCAGAGAAAGTGTCCAGACAAAGCTGTAAATCCAACTCAAAACAAAGATTACTTTTTTTTTTTATAATATTTTCTTACAAACTCAGATGAACCTCAGAACATTGGCAAAGATGACCACCAACGCATCTTGACTCAATCAAGAGCAGCATTAAACAGAAGAGTCCAATGCACCCACAAACAATGATGGGATGGTAATACCCTGCACATACAACCAAACAAAGAAATCATTGCTGTAGACCGCGAGTGCACTTGAGAATTTCAGCTGCTAGAAATACCCCATTATGCGATCAGCCCAGCTGATTTAAAGGCCTTACTCCACCAACTGCAAGGCCCACTCCAAGAGTAAACAGCATGCGCTTCCTCAAGCATACTGTGCTGTCATGCATTGTAAGGCTATGACACCCAAAACTTAAATGTGGGGAACTCGCAACCCGCAACCAGCACTCATTCTTTCCCAAGAAACCACTCCTCCATGCACTACTGTACATCACTGCCTTACTAGAGATAAAAAGCAGACCTGGTTTAACTTTATTCCTGCTTTAGATTGTAGAGGTGCAGTGTCATGTTATCTTGGGGAAATGAAGCCTGCAAATCAAGTCTGTCATAATGGTCTAACCTCGGTCTGCAATGCTTTGCTAAAAACCCAAATGCTATGAAAATGGACAAATTATGTGGCGGAATTCTGGGTAGTCTGTGCAAATCTGACAGCTGAAAAGGTGTGAACACAACTCAGTTCAATGTAATGCACCCAAAGCCACGAATATACTTACTTGCTTCACTTTTTTTTTGGTCTGTGTGAATGATCCCAAAGGAAACACACAGAGTAACCTGCCCAAAACATTCACCCAATCCTGTTAGTGAACACATTCACTGGCCTCTAGCCATCTAAACCCAATGCCAAACTTCTTATTGCAGCAATTCTGCACAAAGCCAGACATATAAGAGGGAACCAAGGCACAGAATTATCGACACATTTTACGTACTGTTCTATAAACTTAGTGGGTAGAATAACAGGCTTTCTATGAGTGCATTTTCAGAAGGATATGACATCAAACTCGAATGCCAATCAGCAAATGAACCCCCCCCCAAAAAAAAGGCTAATGTCACTATGCACATGCATAAAGCCATGCATTTGTTAGAGCAAGACCCTGGACAATGCCATACTCAATGGAGACAAATGCCAAATTAGGGGCTATTCTGGTGTGCAGTGTTATTACCATGTCCATGTCAATATGAAGCACAACTGCTCTCCCCAAATCTACTACCTCCTGTGCTACTGCTGTTTCCTGAGAGGCAAAGTGACATACATACATTAAGCCAGACACTGCCTGAACCCTGCCCCATGGTCATTAGAGCCACACATGCATGTGCGACCAAGGTCCATTCCAAGGGGATGTCGCAGCCCATGAAAACAGGCACACATTCTCTTCAGAAAGCAAAGTAGTGGCAAAACTCCATTTGTTACTATACTACCACTATTAAATGAAAAGGAAAACATAAGTAAGGGGCAAACCAAGCAACACAGCTGCAGTAGGCTAACCGCACAAGACCCCCCCCCCTTAACTTTATGTCTGATTTTATATTGTAGTGGTGTAGTGTTAACAAGTATAAGTTTAAACACCTACCAATAAGATCACGCAAGCACGGCCAACCACCATTCTGCATGGATCTCGCAACCCATGAAAACAGGCACACATTCTCAAGTTTAAATGTCTAGCAATAAGATCATTGCGCAAGGTTACAATGAAGAATTCTTCTTGGACCCATGTTTCAAAGCGTTCAGAATATAAAACTTTTAAGTAATAGATTGCACACTGTTAGAGGCAGTATATACTGCCAGATACACTTTAATAGGACTAATTTTATAATGCAACCCTTGCTGCATGAAGAATCTGCAACATTTACCTGCCACCCCCCAATCCTGACACTACCATTCCCCAATGGCCATTACCACCACCACAGGCATACACAATGCATGACCACTACTAGGATAGCCCCATTACCTGCAAAGACAGTCAGACTTGTTGGAGGGCTGGAACAGTGTTATTTCCAGTCAATTTGCCCTACTCTCTCCCCATCCACTATTGAAGTCAAGAACCGAGCCTCCTCATGACTTGCAGGAAACCCAAACATTCTCATTT
Organism: Protopterus annectens; assembly: GCF_019279795.1. Classification (NCBI taxonomy): domain Eukaryota; kingdom Metazoa; phylum Chordata; order Ceratodontiformes; family Protopteridae; genus Protopterus; species Protopterus annectens. Next base: position 648,524,030 of record NC_056734.1, on the reverse strand, counting down.
TTTTTTTAATCTTATGAAGCAGACTATAATAGTGATCCTTCCTTTCAGGCTCTTAATGCAGGAAATCTAAATGAACCTAAAATGGGGGGGGGGGGTGAGAGACAAAGGCCTACATAGTGACAGATCTTTAGTATTGTACTTAAAAACAATTAGGGAGTCTGAATCTAAAGTACCTCAATATTTAGCCACTTTGGTCTGGAGTGCTCTACCAGGGAGCCCCAAGGTTTATGATGGACCATACCATCCACTGAATCCACATCTAGACATTATGTGAAATCCCTATTATTCCAAGCTGCGTGCCAAAAATAAAACACTGCTCTGACAGGACTTCTAATTATGCTAGGTGCCTGCTCAGGTACCGGTGTTGCAAAGTTAATATTCTGTACCCATGACCATTTCACCGGTGTGAGGGGACGAAGTAGGAACCACCAAAGTAATTATTGATTAAAAGCTGTTAATCCTATGGCAGACGACAAAATAGTTTAAAGAGTAGGGCTTTTCAGCCCAGTTATAAAGCAAGGGAAATAGCCAGCCAACAACCAAGCTCTGTACATGAAAGCAAGTTCTGTACATGAACCAACTAACTGCCATGCATGAACCCCATGAAACAATTATCCATGAGGTCAAACCACAAAGCCATCAATGATTCTAAAGCAACCTGCGCCCCTATACCTAAATTCAAAAATTCCATTAAAAAAAAATATATATATATATATATACATACATATATATATATATATATATATATATATATATATATATATATATATATATATATATATATTACTCAAAAAACCAAACACAAATCGCACCAAGCCCAAGAAGTGAATGAACAAATCCCAATGAGGAAAGCAAGACACAATGCTGTAGAAATGGCAATATAATCCAAAGGAGGTTGCAGCTCAAAAAGATCTTACATAAAATACTTTTATTGTACAAAAGTGAGCTTTGATGTTATCCACACCGCTTCATCAGACAAAACTAAGCACAACTCTTAAGCTTATATAAGAGAGTTCAAAGCAAGTAAAACAATTATCCAATTAGCTACACAGGAATTAAAGATTTTAAAGGCATAATGCTTTAAAATGCAAGTCACTGTTGTTTCATTTAGTAATACTTGCATGCAATATATATTTATTAAATGTTCATGCATACAAGAAACATAAAATCCTTATAAAAAATCAGTTTAAAAATATATAAAAAGCTCCTGTATAACCTAAAATTATGAACTACACTGTATAAATGTTAATTGTGTAATCCCAATTTATCAAATAAAACTGAGTGTATTGCAAGTCCCTACAGCAACTGAAAAAGGGTGTGACTGGTGAACCAGCAAGCTCTTGGTTGCAAGATATGACAACTTGTTCCAGAGACACCATATGAATGTAGAACTATGGAACGGATGTAAACCTAACTGAAGACCTAACAGGATCTAACAAAAAATCTAACAAAATAAGTAAATGTAAATGTATAAGAAAACAGAACAACTAATAAAATAGTGATGGCAGTCACTAAAACAAAATCAAATTATGTAGGCTTGTGTCTACACTTCCTAGAAGCAAGATGTGGCTTAATCGATACATGCTCATTCATACCCCTCCCCCTATGGGATGCTAATCTAAATATCCAGTTCATTTCTGCCTCTTCTGTGCGGTTAACTATATTTCCCAAATGGATATTCTCATGTTCAACGTGTAGAACCTGAAACTGGAAAGTATGTTCAGGTCCTTCATGAAGCATGTGCTTGGCCAGTGCACTATATTCCTGTCCACGTGTATAGCAATAGAAATGATCCCTTATCCTCTCACGCAATGTTCTATTGGTTTTACCTACATAGAAATGAAAGCAAACTATGCAATGAGCAACATAAACTACATTCTTGGTGCAGCAGTTGCTATTGCATCTGATGTCCCACAGGCGTCCAGTGTCGGGATGCCTGAAGTAGTGTGACTCATCTATATGGATACACTGAACACATTTCCCACATTTCTGAGTAGCTGTGAAGCTATCCATCTTGAACTGTCTATCACTATTGCTGGCATTAGCATGACATAAGATTTGCTTTAAATTCTTCATTTTTCTGTAGACAAAGGTAGGTTGGTCCCCAACCAAATCCTTAACTTTATCATCAACTACTAGAATGTTCCAATTATCTGAAAAAGCTTTCTGCACTACATGCTTATTATGGCTAAATGGTATTATAATGGGAATAACTTCATTGTTGCTCCCTCGATTACCCCTCACTCTGCTGGATTCAAATTCTTCTCTGGAAAAATATGGTTTAGCCCGAGTAGTCCTTAAACCATCAATACTATGATATGCCCTCGTGATTTCCTCAATTTTGTATCCCCGCTGTTGGAAACCTTTCTCTAATACATGCAATTCCTGTTGAAAATGTGAATCGAGACATGATAGTCTCGAAGACCTCATGGCTTGTCCTTTAATGATGTTGGGGAATATCTTGGGGTTATGCATACTGTGGCGATGCAAATAAGCAGGCCTGTAACAGGGTTTGCGATATACCTTGGTAGAGAATGTACGACCAGACTTAAAGATGGTGGTGTCTAAAAAATGTATTTGGTCTACAGAATATTCCATGGTAAATTTTAAGAAAGAACCCAAATTGTTCAGTTTGTCAAAAAACTCACGTAGAGAACTATCACTACCTTTCCATAGAAGGAATAAATCATCTACAAACCTTCTATAGAAGAATATATGTGAGTTTTGTGTAATATGAATCTGTTCAAATGCAACCATCACAAGATTAGCGTAGCTATTGGCACAGCTAGTGCCCATCGCTACCCCTTTCGTTTGCTTATAACATACATCATTGAATATAAATACATTATTTTCCAGGACAATCTCCATGAGAAGACACAAAAGATCTACTTTCTTCTCATCTGCCTCCTTTTCTCCAAGCATGAGCTGTTTGATGTACCCAACTCCTGCATCATTAGGAATGCATGTAAAAAGGGATACAACATCCAGAGTCACAAGTAGTATGTTGTCTATATCATTAAGTGTCTCAATGAATGCAAACAAATCACGTAGAAAATGTTCAGTATCTCTGAGAACATATGTATAAGATTTTAGGACTTGCTTTAACTCTATATCTAGATAAATAGAAATTGGCTCGGTCAACCATCCAGAGCCTGATACTATAGGTCTAAAGTCAGGTTGATATAAATTCTTATGTACTTTGGGTAATCCAGTGATCGTAGGTATGAGGGGAAATTCTACCAAAAAATATTTAAACAAATCATCCGGTATAAGATGCATGCATTTACATTCATATAGTGTAGAATGGATATTCTATTGAAGAGAAAAAACCTGTTCCCTATCAATCATCTCATATGAAGAGTTGTCAAGCATTTGCTCCATTTTAGTAAGATAATATGCAGAATCTAGCACAACCACAGGCCCTCCCTTATCTGCAGGCCTTATAATTATACTATCATTTTGGCTTATGTCATGTAGTGCAAGTCTTTCAGACTTAGTTAAATTGTTGTGGTTAATGTTATTCATGAACATTTTATCTCTATATATACTATTCTCCACCGCCTTAATGAAAGTATCTACATTTGGTGGTAAATGTGGCATAAAAGTACTGGTACAGCGTAATCTGCTGTTTGAATTAACATTAGTATTACTTTCTGAAAACATTAATTTCAAGGTAACATTACGGGTAAACATACGCAAAGATAGCATAGCTTGACTAATGTCCATATTGGACGCTGGCACAAAAGTCATACCTTTATTTATCAAGTCAGTCTCAGCTGTGGATAGTTCATGCTGTGAAATGTTCAAAACTAACGTTCTGTGGTCCAAAATCTCTGTAGTGTTTGTTGTTGAGGAGGTTGGGACATCTGGAAGGGCATGTCCTTCTTCTTGGCTCCCTTCAGACACAAAGTCCAAACTGAATTATGTGTCAACCCTACCATACCTCACAACTGCCTGAATGTTCCTTTTGCCAAAGCCATCAGTGCTTTAATAAAACTACATATTTCACTGAAATGTTATGGAAGAATATCTGCCCATTCACTCTCTTACCCATGACCACTGACTTCAAAACAGTCCCTACATATGCTCTCAACCATTAGGGGAATATTTAGGAAAATATAAATAGTCTGCTAAGTTTTACCCATGTTATACATTCCAGAAAATGAAGAACCAACAAGAAACCCATACAGACACTGGGAAAATGTGCCGGCTCCCACAGATGATACCAGCAGTGATCCCAACTAGAGAACTTCACATTGTGGGCAGCAACTCCATCCCTTGTGCCACTGTGTCAGCCATGCCTGTCTAGCATTGTTCAAGAGTTATATACATAACACACACACAAAAAACAAAAAAAAAATAAAATAATGGGTTTTGTATTAGTATGATGCACACATCCAGACAGCTGAAAGGTACTGCTAGAGTTCTAGTTTTTATTGTAGTTCATTATGTGAACATGTTACCTACAGCAACATCAGGGTTTTATCAGAGTGCAAAAGAAAATAAGAAATCATCATGCTCTACCACAACAGCAAGGAATTTTCCCCCAAATACAGCTGCTGTAAGCTGGAAAAATAACACAGCCTTCAATCTGGCAGTTCTTGCACTCACTGGGCTTTCCAGTAACTAGGCATGTGCTGGATTTTCAAAACAGTCTCACACCACCAAGTGACCAAATAGAAAAAGCTGGCATCGGCTCCTGGTTGGGTTAATAACTTGGTCATATTCTGGATTCATATGAATTCCTGAATAATCTGTAACTCTGTTCATGCAAACTTAACAAAGCAACAAAAGATGGTTGCATTATCCTGAGTTTCCTAAGAATAAGTCCAAAACTCAAATGTCCATCCTCACAACAATCTTAGATGGCTCAGAGAAAGTGTCCAGACAAAGCTGTAAATCCAACTCAAAACAAAGATTACATTTTTTTTTTTATAATATTTTCTTACAAACTCAGATGAACCTCAGAACATTGGCAAAGATGACCACCAACGCATCTTGACTCAATCAAGAGCAGCATTAAACAGAAGAGTCCAATGCACCCACAAACAATGATGGGATGGTAATACCCTGCACATACAACCAAACAAAGAAATCACTGCTGTAGACCGCGAGTGCACTTGAGAATTTCAGCTGCTAGAAATACCCCATTATGCGATCAGCCCAGCTGATTTAAAGGCCTTACTCCACCAACTGCAAGGCCCACTCCAAGAGTAAACAGCATGCGCTTCCTCAAGCATACTGTGCTGTCATGCATTGTAAGGCTATGACACCCAAAACTTAAATGTGGGGAACTCGCAACCCGCAACCAGCACTCATTCTTTCCCAAGAAACCACTCCTCCATGCACTACTGTACATCACTGCCTTACTAGAGATAAAAAGCAGACCTGATTTAACTTTATTCCTGCTTTAGATTGTAGAGGTGCAGTGTCATGTTATCTTGGGGAAATGAAGCCTGCAAATCAAGTCTGTCATAATGGTCTAACCTCGGTCTGCAATGCTTTGCTAAAAACCCAAATGCTATGAAAATGGACAAATTATGTGGCGGAATTCTGGGTAGTCTGTGCAAATCTGACAGCTGAAAAGGTGTGAACACAACTCAGTTCAATGTAATGCAACCAAAGCCACGAATATACTTACTTGCTTCACTTTTTTTTTGGTCTGTGTGAACGATCCCAAAGGAAACACACAGAGTAACCTGCCCAAAACATTCACCCAATCCTGTTAATGAACACATTCACTGGCCTCTAGCCATCTAAACCCAATGCCAAACTTCTTATTGCAGCAATTCTGCACAAAGCCAGACATATAAGAGGGAATCAAGGCACAGAATTATCGACACATTTTACGTACTGTTCTATAAACTTAGTGGGTAGAATAACAGGCTTTCTATGAGTGCATTTTCAGAAGGATATGACATCAAACTCGAATGCCAATCAGCAAATGAACCCCCCCCCCAAAAAAAAAGGCTAATGTCACTATGCACATGCATAAAGCCATGCATTTGTTAGAGCAAGACCCTGGACAATGCCATACTCAATGGAGACAAATGCCAAATTAGGGGCTATTCTGGTGTGCAGTGTTATTACCATGTCCATGTCAATATGAAGCACAACTGCTCTCCCCAAATCTACTACCTCCTGTGCTACTGCTGTTTCCTGAGAGGCAAAGTGACATACATACATTAAGCCAGACACTGCATGAACCCTGCCCCATGGTCATTAGAGCCACACATGCATGTGCGACCAAGGTCCATTCCAAGGGGATGTCGCAGCCCATGAAAACAGGCACACATTCTCTTCAGAAAGCAAAGTAGTGGCAAAACTCCATTTGTTACTCTACTACCACTATTAAATGAAAAGGAAAACATAAGTAAGGGGCAAACCAAGCAACACAGCTGCAGTAGGCTAACCGCACAAGACCCCCCCCCCTTAACTTTATGTCTGATTTTATATTGTAGTGGTGTAGTGTTAACAAGTATAAGTTTAAACACCTACCAATAAGATCACGCAAGCACGGCCAACCACCATTCTGCATGGGTCTCGCAACCCATGAAAACAGGCACACATTCTCAAGTTTAAATGTCTAGCAATAAGATCATTGCGCAAGGTTACAATGAAGAACTCTTCTTGGACCCATGTTTCAAAGCGTTCAGAATATAAAACTTTTAAGTAATAGATTGCACACTGTTAGAGGCAGTATATACTGCCAGATACCCTTTAATAGGACTAATTTTATAATGCAACCCTTGCTGCACGAAGAATCTGCAACATTTACCTGCCACCCCCCAATCCTGACACTACCATTCCCCAATGGCCATTACCACCACCACAGGCATACACAATGCATGACCACTACTAGGATAGCCCCATTACCTGCAAAGACAGTCAGACTTGTTGGAGGGCTGGAACAGTGTTATTTCCAGTCAATTTGCCCTACTCTCTCCCCATCCACTATTGAAGTCAAGACCCGAGCCTCCTCATGACTTGCAGGAAACCCAAACATTCTCATTTTTTTTTTAATCTTATAAAGCAGACTATAATAGTGATCCTTCCTTTCAGGCTCTTAATGCAGGAAATCTAAATGAACCTAAAATGGGGGGGGGGGGGTGAGAGACAAAGGCCTACATAGTGACAGATCTTTAGTATTGTACTTAAAAACAACTAGGGAGTCTGAATCTAAAGTACCTCAATATTTAGCCACTTTGGTCTGGAGTGCTCTACCAGGGAGCCCCAAGGTTTATGATGGACCATACCATCCACTGAATCCACATCTAGACATTATGTGAAATCCCTATTATTCCAAGCTGCGTGCCAAAAATAAAACACTGCTCTGACAGGACTTCTAATTATGCTAGGTGCCTGCTCAGGTACCGGTGTTGCAAAGTTAATATTCTGTACCCATGACCATTTCACTGGTGTGAGGGGACGAAGTAGGAACCACCAAAGTAATTATTGATTAAAAGCTGTTAATCCTATGGCAGACGACAAAATAGTTTAAAGAGTAGGGCTTTTCAGCCCAGTTATAAAGCAAGGGAAATAGCCAGCCAACAACCAAGCTCTGTACATGAAAGCAAGTTCTGTACATGAACCAACTAACTGCCATGCATGAACCCCATGAAACAATTATCCATGAGGTCAAACCACAAAGCCATCAATGATTCTAAAGCAACCTGCGCCCCTATACCTAAATTCAAAAATTCCATTAAAAAAAAAAAATATATATATATATATATATATATATATATACACACACATATATATATATATATATATATATATATATATATATATGTAATTTATAATAATACAAAGATTATAGACACAGACCACTTGCCACCAGCCAGCACCCAGCGGCCTACCTTTTCTCCAGAAATACCTACAGGTCGTCTGGGTGTCCCTTGCCATAGCAAGTTCATGCCAAAATGTGACTCCTACTCCAGTTATACTTCCTCCCAAATCTCATACATTTCTATTTAACCCTATTCTTCCCCTATCCTCCCAATTCCTGCTACTCTATTTATCTAACCCCCCTTCGTTTGAAGATGTCCCTGGAAAAATCGGTCTGTTCCAAACCTCATTTATGGAATGCGTAACTAAATTCTTTTGAAGTTGTTTCCTTGCAGGCTCAGTTAAAGCAACTCTGGGCCACAATAATTGTAAAGCACTTTGCATGCTTAAGATAATTCAAGCTGTACACTTGTAGAATGAGTACTTAAGTATTGCAGGTTAAAGGAAACGTAAAGTAAGAAGTTAGAGCAGCAAACCTTGTGATACTAAGGAGACACAGAGTCAGAATAAGTGCATTGTCACAAAGTACAGCTGTAAATGTAGCCTTCAGGAATATGCAAACAGTACTTAAGTTTGTGCAGAACAGAATCGATAAGCTGCTGCAACTAATCCTCAGATATACGAAGGTAGCAGAAAATGGGTGATGATAATAATAATAATAATAGTTGGCCTTGGCAGATGCAATAAAATACTTTCTGTGAAAGTATTTTACTGCAAATTCAGATATGTCTGTCCCAAAGTGCGTAATGGGTTATAGAGTGCTGATAACATTTTGAAAAAATATTTTGATTTGTTTGAAGCTTAGGTTGTCTGCTAAGTGAGTATCATGTTACAATTACACGTGAAAGAATACCGGTGTCACGTGTTTCAAAAAGGGCTCCAGTTGTGCTTAGAACTAATATTAAATAAGAACAAGAAAGAAAGTACATGGAAGTCACAGTTAAACAAAATGAGGCAAGTGAATGGCTATAATCCTGAAATAAAGCAAATAATATATCTCTATGTCTGTATATATATATATATATATATATATATATATATATATATAGGTGTACTTGAAATAATCTAAACAGCATAAAATAGACAGTAAAAAGACAGAGAGAAAAATATCTAAACTGAAGAATATCTAAACTGAAATACACTGACAACATTGAAGTTACACTAGGGGAGGGTTTATGCCCTTTCCCCACTGTTATGCAACCTCAAAGGCTGTATATATTATTAGCAGGGGGTGTTGGGAATGCATACATAATCTAGCTACATAAAAAGAAAATCTGAAAATCTGTCAAACCTAAACCACATTTTTCAAACCCTGCAACTCCCACTCAGATGTACCTCAAAGACTTCAGAGGATGTTACTCTTTGAAAGCATATGACCCACAAGTTCAGTAAAGAAATGGCAAGCTAGATCTATAACTGCTATGATACTAATCATAACTGCAAGAAAATAGGGGAAAAAAATCATCAAGTTTTATGTCTTGCTTTTCATTTGTCATTTTTCTGTTGCAAAGCTAGAAGAGCTTTAGGGGCATACAAAGGATTATTTAAACTATAGCTGCTTCATGATTTGATTATGTCATAACAGTCAGATAATGCTACGTTATTTATTCTTATCGTTTAAGCTTATTTCCCCTAGAGAGATGAATTTAATCATATTCAAGGCTTATTTTTTAAAGATGACAGTCATTATTTTTACCCATATGCATGACACCATGCAAAATAGCGTCAAATCAATGAGCTGAATTTAGCCATGGATAAGTATAAAGAAAAGGTCTGTGATGTCCTCTATTGACTTAACATGTCTGAACAGCTAAACAGTGGTGCCAAATTGTTAGGTATGTAGCACATTCAGGAAACCAAAATCAGAAAAATATGATGCAAAGTGATAGCTCAAGTTTACCACTGATGAGTACTGGGATTACTTATTTCACTAAAAGGGTGTGCATTTTGTCCTTTGTATGGATTACTACTGAGATTTTTTAGTTCTGATACAACAGGTCAATGTGTTATTACTGTAAAGTAATAAATATTTGCTATATATGTCATCAATGAAAAAGTGATATTAGTGAATGGTCCTCAATTTATGAGCCAGAAATTTCACACCTCTAAGACTCAATAGAAGTTTAAACAAAGTTTCCTCAGCTTTAGATATCCTCAAAGCAATAGGCAAGTGGAATGCATAGTCAAAGCAGTGAAAAATATCATCTGGGAATGTGAATATTCCCAATCCCTGTGTATTTTGTCTATTCTTAAATATATAAATTTACCCTTGCAACTGATGGATCTATTTATAGTACAGATATTGACAGCAGCTGTCTAAAATCCAAAAATTACATTCCACAGTGAACTATCTCCTGTTTTACTGAAAAGACAGCAAGGCAGCAATTTTACTTTGATAGCCAAGAAAGAATCTTTTTGCAATGCAGAAAGGGGAACATTCTGAATTATTTTAAATCAGGATCAACATTCAATTGATATTAAAAGTTCAGTTCAAGATATAGTAATCAAATTAACAGAATCTCATACAGCATAGTCAGCACAGGGTCATGATATGCATGTGCAAGTCATCAAATCTTTTCTATAAAGATACTAGAGCTTGGATCTAAACACATTACTTTTAAATAGGACTAGATAAAAAGCACAAGGACATTTTGTTGTCTGGTAAAAAAACTGAAGAAGGAAGAAGCCACCTCCTCAGAATTAACAAAATAGTTGTGAGTATCTACCAGACTCTTTTTTTTTCAGAAAGTTTTATTTTGTTTTTATTATAAACATACTCAAATGTACATATAACAAATACAATAAAACAATAACAAAGCTATTTACAATATTTGTATTTATCCATGAGAAGCAATCATTTTATCCATGAAAAGTTATCAGTATTTGTTCAAAATGTTTTTCAATTTTTGCCATGCTATTTCTTATGAGTAATGTTATGAGTTCTATAACAAATGGCTTGCAGTTCTTTTTTACAAACAACTTTTGCTAAATTAATAAAATCTTTAAACATTAAGGGCCAGATTCAGGAAGCCTCCGTGTAAGAGTTATAACTCTTACACGGAGGCTGCAGTTAAACTGTGTGATGTCAGCATGTCATGCATATGCATGAGGTGCATGAGGCATGCTGAATCACACTAGTAACTCTTACACGGTCCGTGTAAGAGAGTAGGGGGTGTGTCTGTAGGCTAAGCCTTGCAAGCGGACACGCCCCCGGAAGACTAGAATGGCTGAAAGTAAACAGCCACGAGAAAGGCCATGAAAATGTGAATAAACACACTACACAACACATGCCCCGATAGACCATCACTGTATAAAGTGAAGAGATGTTATAAAATTAAATTAAAACCTTTTATTTTTTTTTTAAACCCCGTAAATGTTTGCTACTGTGTGCGCTCGTGTGCGCGGGTGTGCAACTAGCGCAATCACAGTTAGCAGTCAGTGGAAAAGGATATAAGAACTAAATATGCAAAGTAAGCCAAGAAATAATAGCTTAGCAGTAGAGTTGCCGACCTAAGAGTAGGCAGGCAGGGTTCGAGCCCCTACAACAACCTTTTTTTTTGTAAATAAGCACTAAAAAGCCCCCTGACAGTATTGTACAAATGTAAATGTATTCCCTTTTGTAAAATGGAATGAAATAGAGCATATATTTTGAAGTAACATAATAATAAAAATAGTCAGAAATGTACTGATAGCTAAGCTGTTGTGAAACAGAGTGCCCGTAGCTGAGTAGTGTTTCAAAAGCTGCAAACTGCATGCCCGTTGCCAAGCTGCAGTTAGACTGAAACTGTGTGCAATTAGCTTAACATGTGTGTCAGTAGCCAATTAGGATTTATCCCAGCGCACCGTTGGCGCCGGGCCACAAGCTAACTGCCAGTGCGCATGCGTTACCTCCGCGCAAACGAGCGCAGACCAGGTTTAAAGTGCTTAAAAGTGCTTTTGGCATGTTTGATTGACAGGTCCTCAACTCATTCCTGTCAGGAAAATGAAAAATCAGCTGCCAGATTCGAACCCAGGATACCATGCACTAGAGTCAAGAAACTAAACCACCAAGCCATGACAGCAATACCTAGAAATGCAGAAATAGCATATATATGGGATAAAACCCAGAATGGAGCATGAGAAAGCATTTTCAGTGAAGTAGATACAATTCCAAAACGGCCAATCAGAGAAATGTGCGGGGAAAAGCGGCATATATAAGCCCCATAGGC